>NC_056727.1:1140493863-1140503863 GCF_019279795.1 Protopterus annectens | reverse complement strand
GAAAATATTATACCTGCTACAAACGATTCCTATAGAAATCTTTTGATTGACATGAAACAGATCATGTTTTCAGACACAGATGAGTGTCATCCTTTCAGATGAGAACTGTTAAGGAAACTAATTTTAGTTAATGGGTGCCACCCAGCACTGTAGATGTATAGATCACAAGTAGTTTTTCTGACTTATGATTAGCTCACAATTGCTAAGACTTGGAGGAAACTGTAATTATTTGGGGGTGTGGATACTCCCCCATAATGCCCACAATAATTATTTCATTTTTGCCCTAGCAATTCTGAATTAAGGGCAAGATGAAAACTATATATGTTAATCTGCAGTTTCAGTACTTCTATTTTTTGATTGGTAAAATTCAGTGAAATTATATCTGAGGAAAAATTATTGTCATTGCAGTGATAAAGACACAAACAGTTAAACCAGACGTTTATATTATTCCATGCTATTCCTTTTTTTTGTAATACAGAACCATGGCATTTATATTTTGAATGTGAAGCAATGTTAAAAGCTTAGACAGCCTGCATTTGCATATGGGAATTTGCAATGTGATGTTTCCATTTTAGAATGTCTGTCAAATGAAATATTTCATAAAAGGTTGAAAATTAAATTATATAACAGCATGGTTTCCATACTCAGGAATAATTACAGAACATTTATGGTTTCAGTGAACTTGTATACACACTTTTGTCTGGAATAGCAAAAGTATGTGAAGCCCAGTATAAAGTTTATACTGCCTTCTAATCTGGCAAGCACACCTACATGGATTAAGCAGACTTTTCCTATGCTTAGATCTCTCATCAAAATGATATAACTGGAAAAACAGATGTTGATATTTTACATAAAGAGACTGCTTTTTAACTAACTGGTAGGACTTGAAAAAAATTAAGTCCATATGTTTAAAGTCCAATGAAGGAATAATAGTACTTTATCATATAAAGAATGGGAAATCTTTAAAAAAACGTTATTTAATATTTGCTTGGATTCTGAAATTTTATCTTACCATTTTATATCACAGCACTGCATAGATTTTTTTTGTATTATAATTGTGCAAATAACCTCTCTCTATTTTTGTTTTTTGTTAAAACAGATCTGAAATCACTCCTAAATAGGCAGACCCTGGTATTCAGAATGGCTTAGTATGGTGTGGAAGCTTTAATTCATAATGTTTCTACATCACAATAAGCCCTTCTAATTCAGAGGCCAGTTTTCCTCTATGGTTTTCCCCAGTGAGAGCTGTAGCACTGCAAGTGGTCTTGCTAGGGAAGCTGCCTGTTAATGCAATAGTTCATGGAATGGCTAATGTCAGTGTTGTTCCCCGGGAATGTTGGTAAGTCAGTTTTTCTTTAGGAGGAAAACTGAATGACGTCTTTTGATGATGTTCACCCTTTCATACCTGTGGGAGTAGCCATGGTCAGAGAAGTATAGTTGAGGTGTGTGTGTGTGTGTGTGTGTGTGTGTATGTATCTGTACTTTTGGGAATATCTGGGACTGTGTGTGTGTGTGTGTGTGTGTGTGTGTGTGTGTGTGTGTGTGTGTGTGGGTGTGTGTGTGTGTGTATGTATGTGTCTATGTGTCTGTGTGCTGTGTATGAGGGATGACCATGTTATCACAATATGGACTGGTAGGGTGGACAGTAGCACAATCAGGTGTGACAGAGCAATGTATTCAGAGACATGGCAATGAGTCACTAATGAGGTGTTTTTCTCTCCCTATGACTTGACCGTGTCTCTCCATTGGAAAGCTTCTCTGTCACACTAATTAACCATCCTGCACTGACCAGTTAGCATGGGTGGATGGAATCCCTCCAAAGCCTGGCCAGAGACTATGCAATTTGGACACCTCACACAAGACATGTTCACATTTGATAGCAGTGATATATCCCCTGTATCTCCTCTCTCTTATTTCTCCTGCCCATAATTGTAAAAATGCAATTTGACATTTTAAAACTCACATTATATGCCAGTTTGTTGTATATTAATATGTTATGACTCTATGTTTTACTGATTACTGATTTACTTTAGTATAGCTGCCTTTTCAGTTATTATATGTCCATATTGTAATTAGTTTCACATTTTTCTTGTTATATAAAATTGTCAGTTTTGTCACTGGACCCCAGTTACACTACTCTGGTCAACAAAAGCAGTAAATTAATAAATAAATAAATAAATAATGTGCAACTGAGACAGTGACCAGTAGCAATAGTTTAAAATACACACTATCAAAAGATGTATAAAGTCACACAATATTCAGAATATTACCAAATTTTACCTAATTTGCATAAATGTTTGGTGATTTTGTTTTTGGTGTAACTTAAGTATTTGCTGTATGAGATTCTTTAGGTCATGACTGAAAAAGGTCCATCTACTTCCCTGATTACCTGATGGATCAATAATGGATAACTAACTGAAATAGCTAAATAAAACTAGAAATGTGGTGCATAAAAGATTGTTAAACATGCACATGACAGAAGGACAATGTTATAGCATTTAGACACTGAAGAAGAAAAACAAGTGTGAAAATATGTGAGAAATTAACCTGGTAATAGTATGGAGATGATAAGGAGCACCCTGCTATCACTGGGATTAGGTAGAAGGCTTGAGAGGAGAGGTAACCAATGTGTAAACAGAGTATGTCAAAACTTAAAAAGGCCTAGCATTACAGACTGTATGGTTAGGAAAGAGAGGAGAAATCTGATGGCAGCTCAGTAGCAGATGTGGGTAGAAGTAATTAGTAAAGGTTCAGCAGGATGGAAATAGATAAGTTATGTGTAGCCTTGAGATGTGTAATGCTGGAAGTCTGAAATGAGGCAAGGGGGAGGTCATTCTTTTAGGAAGAAGGGTAGATATTGCAGAAGGAAATAGTGCTTTGCTTTAGGCATAGAGTGAGATGGAGAGATAGAACTGGGGGAGGGGTGCTCCCAATCTAAGATTGTCATGCAATGATCAAAGATATAAGGACTGAGAGAAAAATCAAAGGAGTTATCAGGAGCAGGAGATGAAATACCATGAATAATTTCAAAGGTGAGAGATGCAGTAAATAGTCATGGAAAGTGCTTATAAATGTAATATGATTCAGTGACAGTGATGTGATAGATAATGTTTCAGAAAATGTCTCCACCATTAGCAATGTTTATACGTTTGTAAGTTTGATGGTCAAATTAATGACCTAGTATCCTTCAGGAAGCTTGACTACCATAATGTGTGTTGATATTTTATACCTCTAATGTACATATGACAAGGTTATTTTTTTTAAAGGAGTTAATGACTGACTTCTGATTGCAGGGGAATCGTATTACATAATCTTGGAATGTGTTCAGTGGCTCTGTCATCCTTTTTCTATTACTGATATACACATTTTGGTATTAGGTTCTATATCTCATTTTAGCGCTAACAGTGATGTGTTCCAGGCAAGACTTTCAAACAGAATCAGAGCAGACATTGCTTTATCGACCAGGCAGAGGGGACATTGCTTTATAGACCAGGCAGAGATCATCCCTAAGTTAACTGCGTGAAGCAAAAAATTATGACATTTCCCAAAACTTTTATGAATGGCTCAAGTTGTTCAGCACTGACATTTGTCTAGTAACACTTCATTGTCCCTTTTCAAGCTGTTTCAGGTGACTTACTCAAACTCAGATGCCATAAATTGTAACATTGTACTCAATAATGAGCTGTGTTAGTGAAGTATAAACTGATACAATGTTCTCGCTGGAGTGTCTAGACATGATTTTGCTAGTTACACAAGGATCAAAGCTTAAATCGTTGTCATTATCCATAGAGCTCTAGTGCTGGTGTTGTATTACTATAGTTTGGCTATTGATTTTGTGGTCATTATCTGTGCCATTTTTGTCTAGGGATGCTACATTTGCTGAGATTAAAGGTGAGATCATTGGCACTGCACCAGATTGTATTTTTTGTAGATCCAGACAGAGAAACTTTGCATTGTTTAGTAAAATAATTATTCTACCCAGTTTTCATCCAATAGCATATTTGGTTATCCAGAACCCATTGTCCAAATTATATCTAAGAACAGTAGTCCAAAATGGAACAACCTTAGCATGGAGCCCTTGTAGGACACCACTGGTAACCCCATTGGGATAGACAGATGATTCTCCCATCTTGACCAGTTGTATCCTGCTGCTTAATTGGTGTTTTACCCATGGAATTATGTATGGATTGACATTTAATGTTTTTATTTTTTTTCATGTATTCCCTTATGTGGTCAACTCTAAGGCAGAGATGAGTAAAACCCTGACTGTGACCCAGATGATCCAGGACTGACTAGTAAAGCCAATGCTGGATGAGGCAATGAGAAATCGTGGGAGTGAGCAGTCTATGTTAGTTATACTGAGGGGAGGAAGGAGGCCTGAGGTAATGCAGTGACACCACCCTACTGGAGAGAGAGAGATAAAGAGAGAGAGGGGAATGAAACACAGGGAGTAGCTTGGAGACATTTGCACAGATCTGCCAAGCCACAGTTGTGTAAAGCTCTTCATGGAATGTATGTAGGCAATTGTACATTCACATGGAACAATATAGTAAGCATTAAGTGTATAAGCATGCATGTCAGCCATCATGGGAGGGATTAGGGCCAGAAAATGGAAAAGTTCTCATGGACGCATAGATGACAAATGTAAATAGCTCTTGCCCTGATGATGGGGAAAGAATGGACATGGTCATGAGAGGGACATGATGGTCACTATCATAGGGCATACCTCTCAAGATCCGAGTACAAGAAATCTGCACAAAGCCAATATAATGGGGAAACAGAGGCCCCAAAATAGGAACAGATTTTAAATATTGCACTTTTAAGCTTAGAAATTTGCTAGAAGGATACAAAGTCTGAAACTTGCTTGTCTATTATTATTTAGTGACTTTAATCCTGAGTGGTTTGCCAGAAAACCACAAATTTTATGAAGAACAGACCAAAAATATAAGGCAATAATCTGGACATTCTGCAAAAATCTGGACAAGTTGAGAAGTATGGATAAGGAAAGAAATAAAAAAACTAAAAATGTATGTGGAACAGTGTTGAATGCCTTAACAAGTAATGTGCATTGTCAGCCCTTCATCAAGTGCTGCTGTTACATCTTTAAATAATGGGCAGAAAATATAAGACCTCCTTTTAACAACCTGCTAATTTCAATATGTAACAGAAGTAACTCCTCTGTATCATTTTAGATAAGCTACATTATGGCCCTTGCAGTGATTTTCAAGAATACTTATTAGACTGATAAGTCTAAAATGATTTTAGTCTGATGTAAACCCTTCTCCACTTTCTGAAATAGTATCACTACAGCTTGTCACTATAGATCAGGAATGCATTCATGTGTAATGATTTTGCACATCATGTTTAATGAGTGCTTAGTCAGACTTTCCTTGAGTCTATATAGAATTCCACTTGGTATGTTCTTTGGTCTCATGCAGACTGACCTTTAACTGTATTTGTACTAGGTTTATTATGTCAGTAGTTATATAAAATATGTCTTCACTTGTCTCTGTAGCACTTATGTTTTTGCCTATTGTGAGATTTGTAAAAAATGTTCTGCATGTACATTTGTTATGTCCTGTGGTGAGTAATCATGTCATTGTTTATTAATAACAACTTACCTTCTAAATATTTCCTTTCAGATTTCTGATGTAATTAAATGTATTTACGTAAACGTACCTAAGAATGAAAATACCTACGACAGGAAAGAAGAAGACTCCTGAAAACTGCAAACCTAACATCTGAGGTGATGGAGGTCACAACAAAACAGGAGAGCAATATTCCGGTTAGAGGATTTAGTAATCCTTCAGATTCCTTCAGATGAAATGTTAAATGGAGTACACATCTGCCTGAGTTGGTGGTAGCTTAGGTGGATGTGAAAGATCTCATGGCACTTATTAAAAAGAGTAGAATAAGTTCCCTCAGTGCTCTGGACAAATGTCCCCAGTCAGTATGAATACCACCTCTGGTCTCCCCTGGAAACGAAGACATTGGCCTAGTGGACTAACCTTGCCAACAAAGTGTGAACAAAATAGAATATAGAGAACTATGTCTGGGTCACCAGTTGTAAAGAGTATATTATGTGATTGAGACTGTGATAATATGAGGTATTGCCAGCTATGCCAGCAGAAGTAGGGCAGTGGATGTGTAACACATGCCACCACAGCTAGTTGGAATTTAGTAAAGAATAATATGTTATTTGAATATCAAACTGATTTGTACAGATGCTTGTCTTGAGAATGTATTTGTAAATCTGCTTGTGTTAAAAATGTACCAACATTGTGCCCTGCTAGACAGAAAAAGAAATGCACATGTATTACTGTAACTGTTGAAATGTACATATTGTAACAGAGGATACTGGAAGAGAAGAGGTTAATCTCAACACATGACTTTGGAAAATCATAAGAAATTAAATTACTTAATTTGATTGTATCTTACAGCCCTAAATGCAGCCAGAGACAAAAAGTCTGTACTAGAAAGCTTCATACATTGTCATTGGGGTGAACTAGTTACTGGAAGGGTGGAGGTTTGAAATTGATTTGTGACTTCCAGAAGCTGCAGCAGATCTTATCAAGGCTATGTGTGTGTGTTATTGACACATATGTGCTAAATCCTTATAGCTACTAGCCAATGGGGGGAAGCATGGGGACCAGAAGTCAGATAAACAGATGTATGTGATGTCATTCTGTAACCCATCACTAAAAATAATGATTAATATTAGGTGAGACTGAAGTTTCAAAGCACTCAGTTTTTGGAACCTGACAAAGAAGGACTCCTCACCTACTTCAATTTACCTTGCTCTAGTAATTAACCAGGGAATTGTAATTCTTTAGATCAGTCAGGAAAATATAGTGAGATTAGTTAAGTAGTGTTTTTCTGTATCTATGTGAATCTATTCATCTGAGTTATTTTAATATTTCATGTGATTGAAACTCTGGTGTTTATTGTAGATAGATATTTTGTATGTCCATGTTCTGTTATTATTAAATATATTTAAATGTTCCATTCTAGCTGGTCCTTTAGAGAATATTCTAACCTTTGACAGTACTCATATCTATTTGGTGACTCTGTGGCCACTCCTGAAAGCCTTACTGCATTGGTAAAATACTATCATTTGTGTTAATATTAATTTCACTCAGTATAATTGGGTACCCTTGTAACAAAACAGAGTAGGTGTCTTTGGAGTATCTGGTGGCAGTGCAACTACCTTATAGTTTGGGCAGAAGGGGGCATAGCTAGTAAATCTGTGTCAGCTTTTCCCAGGTGTGTGTGTGTGTGTGTGTGTGTGTGTGTGTGTGTGTGTGTGTGTGTGTGTGTGTGTGTGTGTGTGTGTGTGTGTCTATGTGTAAATCAAATCTCAAAGAGTGTGTGTGTCAGCTGCTTAGAGCAGGGACAAGAAGCACTGGTTTCACAGAGAGGATGCTGGAGGATGTTGCTTGCTCACCTGTTTGAGAACTCAACTCTACAGCTGTGCCAGTTGGGAGTCTTATTGGGGACCTGGAAGGAGACAGAGAGAGAAATCTAGACACCAGATTGAGTGTGTTTCCTGTACACTCTTAAGAGAAATTGTGTTTGATGAAGAAGCTGCATCTGGAGATACTCCCTGAGATTCACAATTACAAAATTCCATGCAGGAACAGTGTAGTCATTCCTGCACAGAATATGGCTGCTGAGCGATCCACGCACTTGCCATTTTGACATGCACAAGTGGCCCTACACTGTTCCTGTACAGAAAGCCGTGCAGTATGCTAATCAGCTCATTTCCTGGTGAAAAACATGCAAATGAGCTGAGTTAATGATCCTGCAAGGAGGCAGGTCTCCGTGCAGGAACTGTGTTATTTGCAGAAATGTATTCGGTTACTAACTGACTACATTTCTGTAAATAAGCAAACAGAGGCCTGACAGTGCCCAAAAAAGCATGCATTAGGTATATTGGGCATGCCAATGGCCAAATATATAGCTATTGGCATGGAAAATTGCCCAATAAATAAAAAAATAAAGTTTAATTTATTTTTGGCCAATCTCGGACATTTCAACATGGGGAAGTGCCATGCAAACAGGATGGTTGGGGGAAAAAAAGAGAAAAGAAAATTGTAGGGAAAATCTGTATTTTGCCATGATAGTCAATGGCATGCAGAAAGTAAACAATGGCAGGGAACAGTGGCTGCTAAGGGAGAAGGCTCTTGTGTAGTGCAGTAACTATGGAGTAAGGCAGTGGGGTATGTTAATGAGGGGACTTATACTGAATCACAAAATTCTTCTAAGTGTCACACTGTACCTAACCGTGTAGGTGCTCTAGCACCACCATGTAGAGAGGAGGAGCAACAAACATGAAAAGGGGGTGTGTCATGCTTGCTGTAAGCATATTGGAGCTCTGTTGGCCGGATTTGTGCTTAGCTAAGCACAGCTAAGCAAGGGGTGTGTGTCTGAGGCTGTATAGTCTTATTCCATGAATGGAAGAGCATATTCGCAGCCAGGGGAGGGCCATTTCTTGCTGTTGACACTAGCTACATGGGTCTGGGTGGCACACCAGGGATTAGACAGTCATAACATAAGAGAAGTAAAGGAAATAGCAGAATAAGGGAAATGCAATACAAACAGTAATATGGGATACTGCAACACACAATGGGTATTGAAATAACTCATCAATACAGCTGGCAGGTGGCTGCATAGCTGAAAATGGGAGGAGATGTAAAAAAAATAAAGGGCAACAGCACAATAAAGGAGAAATGAAGTATAATTCACTAATATTGGACTCTTGCAACTCACAATGAGCCAGGTAAAGCACACAATAATACAGCTGACAGGTGGCTGCATAGCTGAAAATGGGAGGAGATGTAAGTAAAAAATAATTAAAAAAAAAGGCAACAGCAGAATAAAGGCAATCATGCACAAATTACCAGTAATGCCTCTAACACTCACAGTGGCCAAATCAAAGCCATGAGTAATATAGGTGGCAGCTGGAATGTACCATAGTCAGCCAATCATACGGGCAGCATCTGCAGCACAACAGTAAAAAATATGGAAACACCTTGCAGTCTGGTTTTTCCCACAAACTCTGCACCATTGTTGTATACATGTGGGGGACTATTAACTGGAAAAATGTTAAGGGCTGCCATTTTCTTTGATCCATCAGTATGTGTTAGAGGCTGAGGGCAAAGAGGAGGATAATGCTAACAACTGCCACAGACCAAGGAGGAAGAGAAGAGTGTTCAGACCCAGGGTAACCTACCAGGGGCTACATGATCTGGAGATAGTAGAGTGCTACAGGGTGGACAGAGACATACTTCAGCAACTCACTAAGCTTGCCGGCCTCAACTCAGAGCTAGAACCAACAGAGGGGAACCCATCCCAGTGGATACCATGGTATGTGTAGTCTTAAGAATTATAGCTACAGGTACTTTCCAAAGACCTACTGGGGACATCATGGGGGTCCCACAGACATCTGCATCTAGGGTACTCCATCATTTCCTAGATGCCATGCTACCACATGCTGGTGAGCAGATTTACTTCCCCAACACCTGTGAGGAGAGGCCCAGCAGTATGCATCTCTTCCGCCATGTAGCAGAATACCCAGAGGTACTGGGTGCCATAGACTGCATGCACATCCACATCAAAGCACCACCTGGTGAGCAGTGTATGGTCTACATAAACTGCAAGGGATTCCCCTCCATCAACTGCCGGGTCATGTGCAATGCCCAGGGCATTATCATGAATGTGTGTGCTGGCAGCCCTGGAAGCTATCATAACTCCCACATCTGGCATTCATCACAGCTGCACCAGGCATTTGACAATGTGGACATCCATTATGGCCATCTGGTGGGTGATATTGGCTATGCACTGGAGCCGTGGATGATGACACCCATCAGAAATGCACACACACCCACACAAGAATGCCATAATGAGGCACATGCACAAACCAGGATCATTATAGAGCATGTGTTTGGGATGCTCAAGTCACAGTTCCACTGCCTTGACATATCTGGTGCAACCTTGCAGT
>NC_056727.1:1140446363-1140488863 GCF_019279795.1 Protopterus annectens | reverse complement strand
GTGGCAATGTGGTGGTTAAAGGAGAGGTTGCTGTCAACCTGTGTCCCTAGATCTCTTATAATGCCTACACTGTACAGTAGGCTTCCACCAATGTGGTACTTAGTGGGAACTGAGATTTTACCAAAGGGACTGATGTTGCATTTTGTGGTGTTAAGCTTCAGGCTATGGTTTCCACACCAGTCAGTGGCCTCATTGAGGCCTTTCTGTAGGATGTCTGCATCACTTGTGGAGTTAATGATGGCTCCCATCTTGCAGCTGTCTGCGAACTTGGTCAGCCAGGGTTCTTTTGTGTTGGCCTGGACTCCTGAGAAGTACATGCTGAACAGGAAAGTACCCAGGACTGATCCCTGTGGGACTCCACTCGTAACTGGCTGGCAGTCTGACTTGGAGCATGCTACATTCACACTATGTGTTCTATCCGTGAGCCAATTTGCAACCCCCTCTAGTGATATAGGGGTTGATGCCTAGCATGGTAGGTTCATCAATAATCCCTGACTGAGGAATGGTATCAAGAGCCTTGGCCAGATTGATGTAGGCTGTATGCACTGCCTTACTGTCATACACAGACCTGGTGACTGACTCAAAGAAGTCAACCAGGTTGAGCAGGCATGATCTACCTTACACAAAGCCAAACTGTGCAGTGTTCAGAGTTAGGAGATTACCAATATGTTTGTGGACCAGGTCCCTGATGATGCACTCCATAGCTGTACATATCAGACTCATCAGGCTAATGGACTAATAATTCCCATGGTCTGTAGTTACCACACCTATATGGAGAGGGATGACTGTAGCAGTGCGCCATTTAGAGGGACCAAGCCTGAGGTGAGGCTGTGACTGAACAGGGCACACAGATGTGGTGCCAGGTATCTTTGTAGCTCATGTAGAACACAGCCAGGGATAATGTGGGGTCCCATGAAAGCTGTCTTCCTGCCCATGGACAATGCAGGTGTAACCTGGGTGGTACTAATCCTGGGTGCCTGGCATTCTTCTGGCATTCTGATTGCTCCTCTGAGGGAGGGAAGGGTAAAGCTGGCACTGAATGTGTTGGCATGAATGTTGGTAATATCTGTTGGTTCAGTATAGGAGGTTGCATTGTGAAGTAACTCAGAGCACTTCTGGGTGTTGGCGTGGAGGTTCTTGATATCACTAACAGAAGATTTGTGATGTTGTCAGTGACTGATGCAATTCTGCCATCATAGGTGGCTTTAGATAATTTCATGAGGGATCTCAAGTTGTTTTTGAGGCTAATAAGGGAGTTTTACCACTCTTGAGATTCCACCTTTTTCTGCAACAGTTTCTTCCTTCTGTTGTACAGGTTATTAATGGTAGGGGGCCACCAGATTGGCCTCCAGTGTTTGGAGGAGAGTGTCATGGTTCTGTTGGGTATGGCTAGTTCCATGCAATGATGTACATGTTCGTACAGTGCATTTGTGCATGATTCGTCAGTCATGCAGGTATTTTCCATTGGCATGGGTGCTGTGAAGTTAGCCACCTCTGTTCGTATGAGTCCAAAGTCAGCTTTGGAGAGGTTTTTCAAGGTGGTTACCTTTGTGGGGTGTGTGTGTGAGATTTGGATTTCCATGGTGATTACTCTATGTTGGATCTGACCAGGTAGTAATCGACTAATGTTGTCAACCAACGGCCCCATATGTTAGTAATCAACACAGGTCAAGGATGTTCTTCCTCTACTGGGTGTCAGAATGAGCTAGTCCAGAACATTGGAACTGATGAATTCCAGGAAGCATTGGGTCAGTGTATTAGTGCTCAAGTATCTTACCCAGTTGGTGGAACTGATGAATTACAGGAAACATTGGGCCAGTGTATTGGTGCTCAAGTATCTTACCCAGTTGATGGAGGGGTAGTTGAACTCTCCTAGTATGAGAGTGTTGGGTTGTACCTTGAAAGTTTCCAGGGTGTTGAGGAATGTGGATTGAGAGTCTAGGGACATGGATGTAGACCTATATCAGGCTATGACCTGGATTGCACCATCACTCAGTGTTATTTGTACCTGAAGTATCTCAGATGTATTATGCTTAGATACTACTCTGGATGTGTGCATATCTGTTATTAATATGGAGGCACCACCACCTTTGTAGCTGTGGTCCATGTTTTGGGGCTGCCATGTGTGGAATGAGTTATAGGCTGGTAGTGCAGGGTTGCTGTCTGCTGCCGTAAACCAGGTCTCTGTTGCAGCACAAATGTCAATGTTCTCCATTTTGAGGAGTTCTTCATGTGGCTGCATCTCGAGATGTAGATGTCTAGTGTTGAGCCGCATGACCCTCAGATTGCACATATGTATATCTGTTACAGTGGTAATTTGATTTGGAACAGTGCCTAAAAAGGCACTATATGGGTGGCAAGATACTTAGCCAGTACCTGGAAACCCAGGAGTGACAGATGCAGGACATCTCTGGCAAGCCATCACAGTCTGTCAGTCATGTCATTCCAAGCAGACAGATACTGGATCCCATGAGAGTGACAGCAGACACTTAAGCCAATTGTTGAAGTCAATCATTTGTTGTTTGTACTGCTGTATCATTCTGGATGACAGTAGTATACTGCTCATGGCTACTGTCATACCTGCCTGGCCCAGATAATCTGAGAGCTCCACCATGTCTCTTTTCATATATTCCATGGGGGTGAGTCTCAGGTCATTCACATACACATGGACAATGACAGAGTGATACTTGTAGTTGTTTTGGAGTGACCTGACTCAGTGTGTTATGGATTCTCGCACCTGATAGCTGACTGCTACCTCCTCCATGTTCAACCTATTGAGTGAGACATCTGTGTGCCTCACTATTGATTCACCTACGATTGCTGTATCAGGCAAGGTGGATGGCCTTTGCAACTTAGGTTGAGGGGCACTCTATGTAGGTAAGATATGTGTCCTGTGGTTTGTCCTGTGTTGTGGTGGTTGAGTGGATGTTAGTCTTGGTGGTCTCCACTGTTTGGGTAAATGTCTGTTAAGTGCCTCTGTGAAGGTGGGTGTGTGGTTATTGTTTATATATCAGAGCTGTCATAGTGGGTTTTCTGGAGGGGTATGTGTTCCGTGTGGTGTGGTGCAGGTGTTGACCCTTGTTCTCTTGACCAGCTAGTCCAGTCTTCACTGGAGAGTGCAAATCTTCCAATTTGGTGATATAGGGGTATCTCTCACAAGTCTGAGTGTTGGGAGTTTAGAGGAGAGGGTTGTCTGTGTAGATGAGGCAGTTGCAACAGTGCCCCAGAATGTCCAAGTCCACCAGGTTAATGGGCAAAAGCACAGAGAACTGCACTTTAATCATGCCAGGAGGGGTGGTCATAACTTCTAAGTACTGAAGCTAATTCATTGAGGAACAACTACTGCTGATGGCTCTCAGGTGTGCTAGAATAACTAATAAAAAACTGTTGAAGTGCAAAGCTATTAGGCTATTTGAAGTGCAGGAGAGAAAGAACTAGCAAGATCTAAGGGAAAAACTAAAGGCAGACTTTCTGGCACCTGTAACAGTTTACCTCAGCTTTGCAGCTATCAGCACCTTTGGCCAATTGTCAGCGCAGTAAGCTCTGTAGTGCATGCAATAACTGCATAATACTACAATACAAATAACTAGATAGGTAGGGGTTCTAATCTGACTACCTTGGGAGTAGGTGAAAACATATAAGCTCTGTGGCGCATCTGATAACTGCATACAACTATAGTAGAAATAACTAGATATGTAGGGGTTCTAATCTCACTACTGGCAACTGTTTGTGTTTGTGTGTGTGTTTGTGTGATAATCCTATACTGTGTGTGTTATGCCATTTTGAGGTGTGTACCACCCTGTGCACTTCCCATCACCCTACTTTATCAGGCCTGCTGATGTCATTCACCTTAGAAGTACCTTGGGACTGGGTGAATTCATATAAACTCTGTGGCATGTCTGATAACTGTGTAACACTGTGATAGAAATAACTAGATGGGTAGGGGTTCTAATCTCATTACTGGTAACTGTGTGTGTGTGTTTGGGTTGAAAATCATATTGTGTGTGGGTTATACCATTTTGAGTTGTGTACCACCCTGTACACTTCCCATCACCCTACTTTACTAGGCCTGCTGATGTCATTCACCTTAGAAGTACCTTGGGACTGAGTGAAGTTATGTAATCTCCATGGTGTATCTGATAACTCCCTAACACTATAGTAGAAATAAATAGATAGGTAGGGGTTCTAATCTCACTACTGGCAACTGTGTGTTTGTGTGAGAATCATATAATGTGTGTGTTATACCATTTTGAGTTGTGTACCACCCTGTACACTTCCCATCACCCTACTTTACTAGGCCTGCTGATGTCATTCACCTTAGAAGTACCTTGGGACTGAGTGAAGTTATGTAATCTCCATTGTGCATCTGATAACTCCCTAACACTATAGTAGAAATAACTAGATAGGTAGGGGTTCTAATCTCACTACTGGCAACTGTGTGTTTGTGTGAGAATCATATACTGTGTGTGTTATACCATTTTGAGTTGTGTACCACCCGGTAAATTTCCAATCTCCTACTTTACTAGGCCTGCTGATGTCATTCATCTTAGAAGTACCTTGGGACTGGGTGAAATTATGTAACCTCCGTGGTGCATCTAATAACTATGTAACACTATAATAGAAATAACTAGATAGGTAGGGGGTCTAATCTCACTACTAGCAGGTGTTTGTGTGAGAATCATAAGCTGTGTGTGTTATACCATTTTGAGTTGTGTATTACCCTGTAAACTTCCCATCACCTTACTTTACTAAGCCTGCTGATTTCATTCACTTTAGAAGTACCTTGGGACTGGGTGAAATTATACAAACTCTGTGGCGTGTCTAATAACTGCGTAACACTATAGTAGAAATAACTAGCTAGTTAGGGGTTCTAATCTCATTACTGGCAACTGTGTATGTGTGTGTGTCTTTGGATGACGATCATATCCTGTTGGATTGATACCACTTTTGATTTGTGTACCATCCATGCCTGTTTACCACCTCCCAATGGCATTACTTTATACAGCGTGGTAACAGCATCTGCCTCACATGCAGCATGTTAAAACATTGTGCATGCTATACCAGTCCTTTGTGCAGATGCCTATGGAATATCCAGATGTTTGCAACCTATATGTGGTCTGTGTCCCTTAACAATGCCCATTTTGTGATATTGTTGCCAAATCAGCCACAGTGAGTGTAGTGACACACATGCCAGCATCAGGCATCATACCTGACTGAAACATCATGCTGATACAACATCTGCTTCACTATCACTTGTCCAGGCTTGTAGGATCAATACATGACTCCACATCTTATTTCTGGTGGGTTATCTCACCATCCATGAAGACATTCAGAACATTACGTGTTGTAAGAGGTAGTGTGTTATGCCCCATGCATATAATCTATGTGGGGCATGTCATGTGTATGTAGTAGTACAGTGCATGAAGGTGGAAATGTAGGTTTACTAATCTGTCTATTGCCAACTGTGCTTATGTTACTGTGTGCACATCCCCTGTCTCAGTCCTTACTGTGTGTATGCAAAGGATATACCATTTTGTCTCCCTGTTCCACCCAGTGAACTCAGGAATACATACCACAAACCTGTCATACACAGTATCGTGCATGCCCTCATCAACTGCATCAGGGTTGAGTGTATGGGAAAGAAATGACAGGACCAACAGGTGAACCTCTTACAGTTAATGTAATGGCTAAGCTTGTAAGGGACCTGCTGACAGTACTGCAGTAACCTGCTCTGTATGTATGAGCCTCTGGTACTACACAACACTGAGCTGACATGTTTGAAAGCTACCTGTCTGTGACAAGGGGTATGTATGCAAGGTCACACTGTCTGACAACAGTGTCCCTCACACACTGTTGCATGGATACACACCTAGTACATGTACATATAAGGCTGCACATTTCCTATGACATGGTCAGTGTATTCCCACTCTGCCAAACTCCCTCTTGGGAATGTCTGCAGGGCCACAGCCTGCATTTACACAGACACCTGGAACACAAACAGAATACATCATGTCAGACTATATTAAGTCAGTGGTACTAACAGCAATAATGCATCCTGGCTAATAAAGGACATACACCTGTATGTGTATCCATATCAAATGCAAGCAGATAGCACCTTACATAGTATTACATAGCTACAGTGTGCTATATTCACCCTGTGCATCAGAACCATATTAGCATGTCTCAGCATTGATGGTATGGATGACAGGGATGTGGCATAGGTATCGTTATATGCACAGGGTGTGGTGTGGGTTTGCCAGAGGCCTATCCCAAGCCATATGCTTGACATTGTGTGTGTGTTTGGAGGGGTATCCAATTGATGGGCTGTGCAGAGGTGCGGTGTGTGTCTGGAGGTGACCTGCCTGTGATACAGATGTGTGTGTGTATGTATGTATACAGTCATGCCATGTGGCTGCCCTACACAGGGGTACATCAGGCAGCTGTGGATCATACATGGCAGGCTGTCCAGTTCACCATCTCCAGCCATGGACATGGACACTGGTCCTGCCAGGGGTATCAGTGGCACCACCAGGCCCAAGTCCAGATGCAGTGCTGCTTCCTGATGGTGACTGCTGTCTGCTGGATCCGTGTCCCTGATGGGACTGGACAGGACCATGTGCCCATGGCCTGCTCCAGTGTGATGTGGACAGCAACCCCCCTTCAGTACAGCTGGTGTCACTGCCACAATGGGAGTGTGAAAATGCATGTCTCCATACACTCTTAGCTGTTGGTGCTGAACTACATCCACATGGCCGATGCAAAACTCCTACCACCCGCTGAGTCACAGACATGCCACATTTGAGGATTGCCAAGGTATCACCCCACTGCCTATTCATGACCTCAGTATTTTGTTGTGTGGCCTCAACAAGGTCATGTATGTTGCCATGTAAATCAGGAAGAGTTGCATCCACCACCCTGAGTATTTGTTGTGGCATTCCCTACATGCCTGTGCATCCATGACAGCCCAAAACATGTGTCTGGTGACTCCTGCTGTGGCACTTGTGACAGCGGATTGATGAGCAGCGGTCCTCCTGTGTGCAGCCCTGTCCACCCACCTGTGTGGTACCTCACCTGCACCCTGGCTATGGTCAGTGTCTACACTCACACCTGCCATAGTCACCACACTAGCCTGTTCAATGCCACCACCTGCCAACTGTCCATCATCTGTGGCCACTGGTGACGGGTATGTGTGGCCATTTTTACTGTGTGCATGGATGGTGTGGACAAGAGTGGGATGCCAACCAATGGCACAGATTCAGCCCTGACATCCCCACCTGTACCTCACTGTTCCTATCATCATTGTCAGAGTCTGCAGAGATAATGACATCAGTTTCCAAGCTAGAGGGAACCCAAACCCCATCGCCACATCTGAGGGAAAGACAACATATGTACATTAAGACCTACACTCTGAGGTTGTCTGGTACATACACACACACACACACACACACACACACACACACACACACACACACACAGACACACACACACACACACACTTACAGGTGAGGTAGCACAAATCTGTTACATAGGCCACACAGTACTCATATGGTGACATGCATGCCACATGACCCTCAACATCATGCATTTCAGCCAGATTTACTACATGTAACAAACAATATAGAACTTTGGGATACATGATTAGTGTTAGTAGGTGATGGCCCATGTACACATCATTGCTGTTCACCTCTATAGCACAGTGGCAAGTACTATACAACATACCTGACAACTGTACAGATCCTCACAGGATGTATAGATGTCTGGCTCATATGTTTGCTCTGTTTCTCATAACCACTGTGTTTCTCTGATACATAATGGAATAATCTGAGGAGTGACATCACTGATTAATGACATACATTTGAGTGTCAGACCTCCAAACCAGCAGTAAATGTATGGTCACACAATTCCTGATACACCACCAATCTTCTAAGCTTACAGTGGATATGATAACTGTACACAACCCTGAAACATGCCATGTTCTTGTAATATATGAGATGACACCACAATAATGCATCCAAACATGTTACCCACCTTTCATGTGATGTATAACCTGTGCAATCCAATCGTTAAACAAACAGGTGTGTTACATGTAAAAATAGAATGACTGCAATATGTAGAATATGGTGTTTGCATAAATGTGCACACCCTTAAAATGATACTTTGTTGAAGCACCTTGTAAGTGACTTACAGCATTCACTCTTCTTGTGAATGTGTCTATCAACATGGCACATATTGACTTGGCATTATTTGGCCACCCTTCCATGTCACCCAACTCTGTCAGATTGCAGCTCATGTGCTCAGCCCTCATCAGGTCACACTGGGGTATGTCTATCTGGTGTAGGGCTAGGCTCTGGCTGGGCCAATACATAACCATTAGTGTGTTCAGGTGGAGCCTTTCTTAGGTAGCTTTGGGTGTATGCTTCAGGTCTTTGTCATATTGAAGGCTGACACCCCTCCCCATCCTCAGTGTTCTTGCACATGCCTAATGGATTTTGGCCAGATGTGGGTGTTATTTGGAACCATTCTGAATTAACACCCCTGTGACTACAGGACCAGTTCTGGCTTTGGAACAGCATCCCCACAACAGGCCACTGCCACCAATGTGATTCACCATGGGGATGTTGGTGTTCAGGTTAAGAGTTCGTGAAACAACCACAAACACCACCACAGACTGCAACATTTTTTAATCATAAAAAGTACATGTAAAATGGGTAAAACCATAAAAACAAAAGAAACGAGGTAAAATCCCCTGATACTTCATCAATGATAAGCACTTTCGGATTAATCTTCTTCAGATCATAATGAATGAAGTGGGGAAACACTTAATAAAGTCATTGGTGACCAATCAAAAGGTAGCTTTAGGCCAACTCCCTCCTCTCAGATCGAATCAGAAATGAACCAATACTAAAGCTACCTTTTGATTGGTTTCTTTTGTTTTTAGGGTTTTACCCATTTTATATGTACTTTTTGTGATTAAAGAATGTCGCAGTCTGTGGTTGGTGGTGTTTGTGGTTGTTTCACAAAGTTTGGCTTTTTACCTTATCCACCTTTGGCAGCTACCAGCCATTTTATCCTTAATTCAGGTTAAGAGGGTTGTTGCTTGTGCATCACATATACCTTTTGGTATTGTGGCTGTGAGGTCAATCCATAGTCTCGTTACACCATAACACATTTTCACACATGCCTTTGGGAGACTTGATGTGCTGTATTGCAAATTGTATCCACCCTTGGATGCTTTTTTGTGTGGAGAAAGGCTTCCATCTTCTGACCATACCCCATAGGCCAGACGTATGCAGAATACGGGAGAGTGTTCTCACATGTAGTACACAACACCAGTACTTGCAAAAGATACCTGCAACTCCCTCAGTGTTGCTGTATGTCTCCTGGCAGCCTTCCTGACCAGGTTTTGACATGTCTTGTCATCGTTTTTGGAGGGATGTCAAGTTCTTTTCAACAGCACTGTTGTCTCATATTTAATCCATCTTTTGACAACTTTCTCCACTGTGTTCCATGGTGCATGCAATGCTGTGGTAATGTTGTTGTACCCTACTCTTGATGGATACCTTTCAAATATGAGATCCTTTTTCTGCTTTGTAAGCTGTTTGCAAGCCATGGCTGTTGCTGTTGGAGGCAACTGAGCAAATGTCATATATATCCTACTTGGACACCAGACTGTTATTTGGTGTTACTAGAAGTGCCTTTATTTGATGGCAGGTGTGTACCCAAGTAGATTGAATGCTGTCAGTAAATCGCAAGCTGCTGCAATAAAATATTATTTAAAGAGTGTGCACACATATGCATCCAGCTTATTGTACAGTGTGTATACTCTATATTTAGTGGCCAACAGATTGATTGGTTTTACAGGTGAATTGTTCATGTCATAGGTCACATTACAGGTTGGAAAAGGTGTGGACTGACATATTGTGGTCTCAGTTTGCATATATATATATATATATATATATATATATATATATATATATATATATTACAAACACCTGGCATCGTAATAGGGGTGTGGACACTGTTTATATCCACTGTATGAGAGTAATGTTTCACACATGTCCCTACCTTAGGTCATTTGTCCCCCCATTTTGTTGGTCTCTGTCCAGAAGTCTTTCACTGACAGGTTGTGGGGTATGCTACAGGGATGTTACATTCTCTTCAGATAGGCCCCTGTGGTGACCACTGTGATGCAATGCAGTTAACCCCACCACAAGTGAACATGCACATAAAGCAATATGGCTATGAGTGACAGTTTCGTGCATGGTACATTGCACGGCCTTCACATGCCTGAGGTATTGGCAAACCACAAAAGAACATTTCCATACTCACCAGCTTCAGGCTGCCATCCCACATGCTCACTGGATGGAGTTAGGTAGTTGCAGGAGAGAAGTATTGTCAGCAGAATCACATGTGACATTGGTAGAGGATGGATGCAGCATGTCTGCACATTTACAATACAACCCCCAGTACTACACAATTTGCTGTCCTTTACCACAGATGTGCACTTCTGTACATTAGAAAACCCCATCCACAACTGCAATCTGATCTGACACATGCATGTAGATACTCTGCAAATACAATTATGTCCGCTACACTAGTCTAGTAATTACCACTGAGGCCTTACCTGCACACTCCTCGTCCATTGTCTGGGTGCCACCCACCTCCAGCATGTGGGGGGTCTGTACCCTAATGTTGTACTGGGATGGGTGGCCCAAGGTTGCCGAGGAGTTCCTCAGTGGGTGTCAGCAGGGGGATACATGGCTGGGCCCTCACCTGTGGCTGTGTGGTCCCTGGCCACTGCAGCAGCCCTTTGCCAAGCATAGTGTATGAGGTCAGTTGCACGATGCCGGACCTGCACATATGTACGTGCATGCAGACTGACATAATTTACCCTGTGGACTAGGTCATCCCACAGGCCAGTCCTTTCACACAGAGGTTGCTGGCTCTGGCCAAACATTATGGCATGGTTTTGTAGTATGGCTTCTATGATTATATTTGTATCAGCCACTGAGAAAGTAGACCTTTGCTGATGCGACATTGCACCTGGAAGACATAAAAAGGGAAACACATTACAGGACCTCATACATTTGGCAACAGTATGTACAGAACCTTCACAGTTACATTGAATATGAGTAGCCACCAGTCACAACCACAACATACCCCCGTAATCTTTCAGCACTGTATCTGCTTGCATTGCACTGTTGGTCCAGATGTGTCATATTCCCCACAACGAGGGCTAGTTAATGTCATAATCCTCTACTCCTCATTCTGTAGAGAGATAACATTGGCCATCTTCAATGTGGATGGGGTGTGGATGGTGCCAAGGCTTGGTGTGACTACAGTGCGTAATGGAGCTGGGAGCACATGCCTGAGTTCATGTAGGATGCGGACAGGGATGTTATCAGGTCCCATGGATACTTATGTTTGTTGCCTTTCAGTAGGCAATATGTACCTGCTCACTGGTGATGAGGGGAGGGGTGTGGGTGTTGTGCATATCCACCTATAATGATGCTAAGCCAGGGGGGTTATGTTTGCCCTAAGCGTATCTGCAGCAGGTTGGCTGTAGCTATGTTGTGTGTGTATGCAGTCTGATTGACCACCATTGCTGAGTGGGTTGGTTTGTTGCCTCTGAGATTGCAGACATGTGAAGATGGGCTTGTGATTGGCCTTGGTGGATGTGTCCAATTTGTACTCATAGTTAGCCATATAGTACTCCACCTGTGACCTTATATGCTTGATCAGACAAAAGCTGACTTGATGCCAAGTTGGTGCCAGCTCCTAATTTGCCCTATACAGCCAATATAGGGACCAAGGAGTGGTTTGTGTATTGCTGCTGTCCAGCAAAGGGAATTACTCTACTTTGGTGGAGGCAGGTTATACGAGTAAGGTATTGCTGAGTCCATACAGCTATGTTGATGTTCATATATCTGTTTGTAGTAGGCATAGACACACACTCATAACACAGCTGGACACCTCTCCAATTTCAAACAGATATTCATGCTTATTGTAGTACCCATGCCTGTGTCAGGGCAATGCAATAACCAGTAGCTGTGGAAATGTCACTCTGATGGATGCACAGCAACTAAGATTACACACGTGTACAACATGTACAGCTTATTTAACTGACATTTTGCATCTCATGTCTGTTGTTATGAGGTGCCCAGATACACCTACTCACACTGACGTGTGCACAGGTAATATCTGATATACATTTCTTTTCTATGTCAGTATGGCACACTGTATTCACACTCTTGCTGCCCAGTCATCCCTCTCAACCCATTAGGGCAGGACATCTGTAGGACGCCACACATTCATGGGGGAGCAATGGGACATAATTAGTGACACTGTCTTAATATTGCTGTAACACACTTGAGTTATTCAATAGCACAGTAGACTTTGCATTGACTGACATACCCTGGAGGATGTCCAACACTCATATGGCAGGAAGAGAGGAGAATGGCTAGGGGTGGTAGTGAGGGTAAGAACTTTTAATGTTGGCAGTATGACTGGTGTAGGGACAGAGTTAGCTGATATGATGGCCATAGGAAGGTGGATATATTATGTGTGCAACAGACCAGATGGAAGGGTTAGTACAGCTAGGTGTATCGGAGTCAGGTCACAATTGTGCTATCAGGGTGTGGATGGGAGGGGAAAGGGGATAGGGGTTATCCTGATGGAACAGTATGCCAAGGGTGGTTTTGGAGGATGACACGAGTGTCTGATAGAGTGATGTTTATGAATCTTAAAATGGATGGTGTAATGATGAATGTTTTTAGTGCATATGCTATGGAAGTTGCTTGTGCGGTGAATGAGAAAGAGAAATGTGAAGTCAGTTTGATGATGTGGTGATCACTGTACCCGAGAGTGAGAGAGTGGTGATTGTAGCAGATTTCAATGGCCATGTTGGTGAAGGGAACAGAGGGGATGAAGAAGGGATGGGTATGTGTGGTGTTAAGCAAAGGAATGCAGACGTTGAGATGGTAGTGGATTTTGCAAAAAAGATGGACATGGCTGTGGTGAATACATACTATAACACAAGGAAAGAGCATAGGGTGACATACAAGAGTGGAAGGAGATGCACACAGGTGGAATATAGCCAATGTAGGAGGGCCAGTTTGAAGGAGATTGGAGACTGTTAAGTGGTGACAGGGGAAAATGTAGTTAGGCAGCAGAGACTGTTGGCCTGTAAGATGATTTTGATGATCAAGAAGAGGAGGAGTGTGAGGCCAGCACCAAGGATCAGATGGTGGGAACTGTAAAGGGTGATTGTGAAGTGGAGTTCAGGGAAGAGTTAAGACAGGCACTGTGTGGCAGTGACGATTTACCAAATATCTGGGTAAGTACAGCAGAGGGAGACAGCTAGAAAGGTGCTTGGTGTGACATGTGGATGGAGGAAGAAGTACAAGGACACCTGGTGGTGGACTGAGGAAGTACAGGACAGTGTACTGAGAAAGAGGTTGGGGATGAAGGAGTGGGATTATCAGACAGATGAGGAAAGTAGACATGAATATGAGGAGATTAGGTGCATGGCAAAGAGAGAGGTGGCAAAGGCTAAGGATGAGGCATATGACAACTTCTGTGACAGGTTGGACACTAAGGAGGGATGACAAGACTTGTACCGGTTGGCTAGACAGAGGGACTGAGCTAGGAAAGATGTGTACCAGATAAGGGTGATAAACGATAATGAGGGGAACGTACTCACAAGTGAGGAGAGTGTGTTGAGTAGATGGACAGAGTACTTTGAGAGGTTGATGAATGAAGAGAATGGGAGAGAGAGGGTTGGATGATGTGGGTATGGTGAATCAGGAAGTGCAATGGCTTACCAAGGAGGAAGTAAGGATCGCTATGAAGAAGATGAATACTGGAAAGCCTGTTGGTCCACATGACATACCTGTGGTAGCATGGAGGTGTTTAGGGGAAATGGCAGTGGAGTTTTTCACCAGCTTGTTTAATGATATCTTGGAAAGTGAGAAGTTGCGTGTGGAGTGGAGCGAAAGTGTTTGCATACCATTTTAAGAATAAGGTTGATGTGCAGAGCTGTAGTAACTACAGAGGGATAACATTAATTAGTCACAGCATGAAGTCATTTGAAAGAGTAGTGGAAGCTAGGTTAAGTAAGGTGGTGATGAGGAGTGGTCAGCAGTATGTTGTCATGCCAGGTAAGGGCACTACAGATGTGATGTTTGCTCTGAGAGTGCTGAGGGAGTAGTACACAGAAGGTCAGGAGTTGATTTGTGTGTTTCTGGATGTAGAGAAAGCATATGACAGGGTGCCTAGAGGGGAGTTGTGGTATTGTATGAGGAAGTCATGAGTATGAGTGTCAGAGATATATGTAAGAGTGGTACAGGATATGTACAAGGGTGGTGCGACAGAGGTGAGGTCTGCAGTGGGAGTGACAGATGCATTTAAGGTGGAGGTGGGATGACATCAGGGATCAGCTGCAAGCCACTTCTTATTTGCAATGATGATAGACAGGTTGACAGACAAGATCATACAGGAGTCCCCATTGAGTATGATGTTTGCAGATGACATTGTGGTCTGTACTGAGAGTAGGATACAGATTTAGAAGACCCTGTAGAGGTGGAGATATGCTCTAGAGAGGAGAGGAATGAAGGTCAGCAGGACTAAGACAGAATATCTGTGTGTGAATGAGAGGGAGGGTAGTGGACTGTTGAGGATGGAGGGAGTAGAGTTGGCAATGGGGGATGAGTATAAATGATTGGGATCAACATTTCAGAGTGATGGCGACTGTGGAGGACAGATGAAGAAGAGAGTACAGGCAAGATGGAGAGGGTGGAGAAGAGTGCCAGTACTGATTTGTGACAGACGAGTACCAGTAACAGTGAAAGGGTAGGTCTACAATAGGGTAGTGAGACCAGCTATGTTATATGGGTTGGGAACAGTGTCATTGACAAAAAGGCAGGAGTCACAGTTGGATGTGGCAGAGTTACAGATGTTAGGATTTGCACTGGTTGTTATGAGGGTGGACAGGATTAGCTTTGTGTATATGACAGGTTCAGACCATGTTGGACAGTTTTGAGACAAAGCCAGAGAGGCAAGATTATGTCAGTTTGTGCAGAGGGATGCTGAGTATATTGGGAAAAGGATGGTAAAGATGAAGCTGCCAGGTAAGAGGAAAAGAGAAAGGCCTCAGATAAGGTTCCATGATGTGGTGAGAGAGAACATGCAGGTGGTTGGTGTGACAGAGCAGGATGCAGAGGACAGGCAGAAATTGCAACAGATGATCCACTGTGGCAACCCCTAATGGGAACAGCCAGAAAAAAAGGAGATGTTGTAATGCCACTCTTCACAGATTTGACAATGATTTGCCAGACATAACACAACTGTATGAGTAAATCAATACAAATATGAGGCACACATATGGTCAGTGTGCATAACACTGGACAGTTTAATGGTATGAGCTCAGTATATCACATGCAGTTCAACACACACACATGTGCAACAGTACTTTACTATGCAATTACCATGTATAAGTCTCTCACATTTCTGAGACAACCAAGTATATAATAGTTGTATTCACAAGTAAGATATGAATATATACAACATCCCAGTAGCTTGCCTAGCATTGTCACAGTCAGTATTGTTCACCACACACTGCAGTAGTAGTCATATGTGAGCCATCCTTTCCTGGGGCGACTCAGGGACCTGACCTATGAGCTATGTCACTGCAGACAGACCCAGATGCTATGGCCATAGGTTCTGATCAGCAATATGTCAGTACAGCAAGTCTTGTTGAGGCATATATGTTACAGTTCTTATTTCACATTCTTACATACCCCTTACTGCAGTCCATGACATGCTTACTTGTTTGACATACCTGTTTGTTTTATTCAAGTGTAGGTGGTTATGTCCTACTTGGTTTTTATGTTTCTTTTCACTGTTTTTCTCTCTTTCTCTCTCTCAAGGATGTAGGGTGTACATCTCTTTTGCATAGGCAGCAGCTTGCCTTTTGTAGGTAATGTTCATGAGCAGCTGATGGCCTGTGCACCAATTGGTGTCCCCTACTTGATAAATGCATGCATGACAGCTGTGTTGTTATTCATATAGCCAATGGCATGTCAACACACTCCTATCATTGAGTATGTCATGTGAGCATAGGCCCTTTTCCTTGCCAGTGAGGGGGACCCCATGGAGGTGTGTGAATAACAGCATCACAGAGGCTATTTAGTAATACCTCTTATAACCAAAACTGTGGAGACAGCCAACAGAATGGGGGTGAATGTTCCAGACATAGGGGCAGAATGTAAGTATTGCTGTTATACATTTGGATTCAGGCTAGTCTACCAGGGTTTGTGTGGACATGGAATTCCTTGGTGATTTTAACTTTGACAGTGCTATGCATTTGACATAACTCTCATCTGTAGGGATAGCTGCAGAATGGCCAGAATTTGGACTCCTATGTTTGGTGCGTTCCTCAGACATTTGTTTTCTTTGGAAATTCAGTAGCATACTCTGGGGATTGCAGTCAGTAACTGCTAACATCCATTTGTGTTTCTGACCTCATATCCCTCAGAAAAGATATGTTACGACTAACCCTGTTACAACAGCAACATTCTCAGTTTTATAACGGCAATATATCAAATATACCCCTGTTTTTGGGCCTCTGTCCCACAATTATGTCAGGCTTTGTCCAGATGTCAGGCAGTAAGTGTTTGATAGGTATGGTATATGATTATTTAGTGCCTACATTCCTGACATTATCCCAGTGATGTATCAGACTGCCAGACATGTTATGTGGAAGAGGCCTTATATATGAGGGGAAAGCCTGGACATTCTGTGGGACTCTGTACAGTTGAGACATCTGTGTATTTCTGGCAATTGTTGACAGACTTTCAGGATTGTGTAGCAGTGTATTGTGTCAATGTTATTTGGCCTGTGTAGGAAGGGGCATGGATGTATGTGTTATGGCTCCTTTTCTATCTGACTGTGCATGCTGCTCCTGTTTCTGGTGGTCTATTGGCTGTATATGTATGTAGGAGCAGACTGAGACATGTCATACCACAGTCAGGCATTATAGCACACTGTAAATTGTGCCAGTATATGTGGTGGTAGTGTGTGAGTGACAAACATGTTGAGATGTTTTTGTTTACACAGTCCTTATACTGTACTGTTCCTTTGCCTTACTGGTATGTCACTGTGAGTGTGGTTGAATTGGTTGTGGGTATGCACTTTCACACTGTTGTCTATTTGTCAGTGCTGTGACATCCCTGTACTGCCTGATATATTTGCCAATACATGTGTAATTCCCCCTAGCAGATTTGGGCTAGTGTTGTGTCAGTCTGACTGTATTTTGGACAGTCTTTGGTGACATGCTTAGCAGCTGAGTGTAGTTCCCCTAATGTGATGTTATGTCCAGATATTTGTAGGAAGTAGTGTTGCCTGGCCCCCATAACTGTTGTATTTCTGACACATCAGTGTACTGATGTGAGGATTTCAGTCACTAACTAGTGAGAAGTAATTTAGTGCTGAACTTGTGCTATTTCAGTCAATATATGTTAGGACAGATATGAGGGTGTTACTGCAGCAACTGTGTCAGCTTATCTACTCCAGTATTTCAGATATGTCCCTATTTCCATGCCCCCCCCCCCACTTTGTCAGGTCTGGCCCAGGTTTGTTGCACTAAGGGGTTCTGAGCCTACCTCGGGACTGTCTGGATTGTTACAGTATGTCCAGGTTTATTGCTCATATTTCTGGTCTGTTCCACAGATGCATTATTTTTATATCCCTGATAAATCACTGTGAGGATCTGAGGATTTCTGACAGTAAATGATGACATACATTTCAGTTTCAGAACTCACATCCTTCAGAACATGTATGCTGAAACAAACCCTGTCACTCTGGCAACATTCTATATTTATAGGAGTGATATTTGCGATATGTCCCTAGTTTTGTCCCATTGACCCCCCCATTTGGACACTCTTGGGTCAGATTTTTTGCAGTAAGGGGTTGGTAGGTATGGTTCGGAGGTATAACTCCACTGCATGTTATGAGCACATACACACACACACACACACACACACACATATATATATATATATATATATATATATATATATATATATATATATATATTCTTATCTATATATGTATAGTTTATATATATATATATATATATATATATATATGTGTGTGTGTGTGTGTGTGTGTGTGTGTGTGTATGTGTGTATTTTATATGTATATCACTAATTGTATTATGTATATATTTGTCTCTCTCTCTCTCTCTCTCTATATATATATATATATATATATATATATGTATGTATATGTATAAATACAAGGCCTGACTGATTGTACAGAATCTTTTCCCTACTGTTGAATGAGCATATGTTGGAAAAAGCATCAGAAGTTTCTACAGCTCAAATGGTATAGTAATGTATTGCTCTGACTGTGGTATACAGGTTCCTGGGTTCAAGACCTGGCAGGGTTGGTTATTTTGTTCTTTTTACAACTGCTTTCTCATGCTTACACCCGCACTAATTCTTTAAAAGGAAAGAGAAAGGGGTGATAGGAAAGTGGTGGAGAAGGGGAACGAAGTGGGAAGAACAATATGGAAGTTAGCTATGGATGTGCAAGATGGGTGTACAGAAGGTCCATAGCTGTTCATTTCTTATATAGCAACAGCTGCACATTTATACAGACTTTGGAGGTGAATTTGGACACTGAAACCCCAGAGAGAGGGGTGATGACAACAGAAATGTGCTGTTAAACCTGCTAAGCATAGCTGAGCATTGCTAATCATTGCCCACAGTTTATTCTAATGACTTCATTTAGTAAGTGTAAATGATTTCCTTTACATGACATGGCTATATGTGCTTTCATTACAGTAGCAAGGATGTGTAATTATACTGCATGGGACATGTGTATACATGGGTGTGTTCACATGTTATATGCACTCACACATCCATTTTACATCAGCTACTCTGCCCTGGGTGACAAAAATAACTTATCACATATTTTAATGTGAGCATAGCACTTTTAACACTGCTTTTCCATGTACATTTAGATTCCCTGTTGTATTACTTGCACCATGTATACCTGCATGCAAAGCTGGGACTCTGACCACTACACTATCTTGGTTTGGGGATTTGAGCTGTACATTTTTATTTATCACATATTGGATAATAATATTATATTACTATATTAAATGGAGAGTATTGCAGTTTTCTGCCATGTCATTGAAGACTGCTGTCATGTCATTATGGCATACATTTTAGTGTCAGACTTGTATCCTTCTGTACATTAGTGCTAATGCATAACCTGTTGTCTATCAACTTTTTGTCTGTCCTCTGTGCAGATGGGATGTCACTGGTACTTAGGCTATGATTGACTATACTGCAGAATGGGTCTGAGAGCCCATGACTGTGTTCATATTGAATGCAACCAGGAATGGTATCAGCCCTACAATGACTTCTGTTTTGCCTTTGAGAGGGCATTACAGACCTGCTTTCTGATCATGAGGGGAGGGGGGCAGGTGCTGTTCATGGCCATGTGTAGCTATGGGGGGACAGGGGGGTGATGTTACACTTCACCTGTCTGCAGCTGGTTGCCTATATCCATGGCATATGTGTATGTGGTGTTATTGACCACCACTACAGAGCAGATATGTGTGTTGCCTCTGGAATTGCAGACACATGTCTGGAAGGCCTAGTGATTGGCCTTGGTAGATGTCTCCAGTTTGCACTCAAAGACAGCCTTAGGTACATCACCTGTGACCTTATTTGCCTGTGCAGAACAAGGTGACATGGCTTCCAGTGAGGAATCTGTTCCTTCTTGGCCCGTCCAGCAATTATTTCCACCTATGATGGTAGTTGTGTATTACTGCTGTCCACCACAGGCCTACATTGAGAGAGTTGATGTCCTGTCGGGTATTGCTGAGGTCATAAAGCTATGTAGGTGCCCACATAGTATTGTGGTGTGGGCCTGGACACTGCTGCTATTTCTAACATATGGGACACCCTTCATGTGGGCCTTGCCCATTTTCCTTGCCTGTGCGGGGGACATTATGGAGGTGTGGGGGCACAGATTCACAGACAGTAGGTGTAAATACCTCAGAGGACAGGACATGTGGAGGCAGGCCAACAACATGGGGGACAAAGCTCCAGAACTGGGTACAGATTATATGTCAGTGCTTTTATACACATGGAGGGTTGCTAGATTGACAGGGTTAGTCTGGACATGCATTTACTTGGTGACCTGACATCTGACTTGATATGTCTCTGACATACCTCTCAACTGGCATGTTGTCCACAGGCTGGCCAGATGTTTGCCTGTTATGCTTGGTCTGGTCCTCGAACAATGCCTACTTTTGTAGGGCTGGTAGGATAATGTGAGGATTATAGTCAGTAACTGTTAACATCCTTTGGTGTTCCAGACATCATATCCTTCAGGGATGTTATGTTACAACAACACATGTAACACCAGCTACTGTTTCAGTTTGTAACACCATTATGTGTGATATGTCCCTCTTTCCAGCCCCCTGTCCCACAACTATATCATGCGTTGCCCAGATGTCTTGCACTACAAGGTGCAGAGGTATGGTATATCATTAATTACCAACTGCGCTCCAGTTATCATACCAATGACCTGGCAGACCCCTGGCCAAGGTATGCAGTGGTGGCTAGGATTATGGTTCCACACTCTGGTAAATCTGTGGACATCTGAACATATGACAGTTATGTCTGTCTGGCCATTGTGAACACACTGCCAAGACTGTGTAGCAATGTTGCGTGTAGATGTTTGTTGGGCTGGGTAGGGAGAGCAGAAGATGTGAGTGCCATACATCCTTTACCTATCTGACTCTGCATACTGCTACAGCTACTGGAGGTCTATCATGTCTGTATGCATGTAGGGGCTGACTGTGAAATGTCCTGTAGCACCTTAGGATTCCCAGTACACTGTGAATTGGGCCAGTATATGCTAGTTTAGCATGTGACTGGCAATCAGGATATGTTTGTTCAGACAGTCGTTCTACTCTAGAGTTCATTTTGGGTACTGGTATGTTGCTGTGACTGTGTTGCAAATGTCTTTGGGTGGACATTTTTGCACCACTCTCTGCTTTTCACTATAGTTCCATCCCTGTAGTGCATGCTATATTTGAATATACATAAGTAATTTCCCAGAGGTGATGTGGGGGAATGTCATGATGGTCTTACTGTACTTCATAAGGTGCTGAGTGCCATGTTTGGCAGCTGTCAGGGGATTTCCATTCTGTTAGATCACTGTGGTCATACCTCTACACTGTCCAGAGGCCTAGACCCTGTCCAGATGTATGGCTCATATGTTTGGTCTGTTCCCCAGACAGTTGTTGTCCTTGGCTCATCGGTAGGATACTATGGGGAATGCAGTCAGTAAATGCTAACATCCGTTGGTGTTACTGACTTCATATCCCTCAAAAAAGATATGTTACAACAAAGCCAGTAACACCGGCAACTGTCTACATTTATCACAGCAATTTGTTCAATATACCCTGTGTTTGAGCCTCTGTCCCCCAATTATGTCAGGCTTTGTCCGGATGTCATGCACTAAGAGGTTGGTATGTAGTATTATTATTTATTGCCTTCACTCCTGCTACCCTCCCAGTGATGTCACAGACCCCCAGACATGGAAAAAGGAAGCAGCCATAGATATGAGTCCTGTGCCTATACATTCTGTGGGAAACTGTACATTTGAGAGTTCTGTGTATATCTGCCCATTGTTAAAAGACTGTCAGGATTGTGTAGCAGTGTAGTGTGTACATGTTATCTGGGCTGTGTAGGGAGGGGGTACATGTGAGTGTCATAAGCCCTTTCTGTCTGACTGTGGATGCTGCTCCAGTTTCTGGCTCCCTATCAGCTGTATATGTTTGTACATGCAGACCGTGACATGTCCCGTAACACCTCATGATTCCCACTACACTGTGACTTGGGGAATTATATGTAGGGGTAATGTGTGAGTGGCAAATGGGATTTTGTTGCTCCTACAGTCATTATACCATAGTCTTCAGTTTGCTTACTGGTATGTCACTGTGACTGTGGTGCAATTTTTGGGGGGTATGCACTTTCACACCAGTGTCTGTTTCCAGTACTGTTACATCCCTGTAGTGCTTGTTATATTTGCTAATGCATGTGTACAGCCCCAAAGATGGACTTGGGTAGTGTTATGTCAGTCTGATTGTAGTTTGCACATTGCTCGGTAGCTCAGTGTAGTTTGCCTACTGTTGTGTTATGTCCACATATTTGTGGAATGTCCAGGTGTCTGGCCGATATCTTTGGTCTGGTCCTGATAACTGTTGTGTATTCCTGGCACATCAGTGGGATGATGTGGGGATTGAGGTCACTAACTAATGGGAAGCAACTGAGTCTTGGAATTGTGATATTTCAGTCGATATATGTTAGGACATACGGTGTTACTACATCAGCTTTCTCAGCTTATCTACTGATGCATTTTGGATATGTCCCTATTTTCATGTCTTTGTCCCCCCACTTTGTCAGGCTTGGTCCAGATTCATTGCACTAAGGGGTTCTAAGCACACCTCTCCACTGGCAGGATTTTCAAAGAATGTCCGAATGTTTGGCCCATACTTTTGTTCAGTTTCACAATTTATTTGTATTTGTCTGGTAAATCACGGTGATGATCCAAGGATTTATGCCAGTAAGTAATGACATAACATTTCAGTTTCCACCCTCATATTCTTCAGTAATTGTCTGCTAAAATGCACCCTGTTGCTGCTGCAAATGTCTTAATTTGTAACAGCAATATTTGAAATATGTCCCTATATATGGCCCATTCCCCCCTTTTACAGCCTTTGTACAGATTTCTTGCACTAACAGGTTGAGAGGGATGGTTCTGAGGTATAACTGCACTGCATGTTATATACATACACACACACACACACACACACACACACACACACACACACATATATATATATATATATATATATATATATATATATATATATATATATATATATATATATATATATATATATGTCTATATACAACACGACTGGTTCCAAAAATCTTTCTCCCTAATGTTGTATGCCTCTATTGCATGATATGTTTCAGAAAACAGCATTATTTCCTATAATTCAGATGGTGTAGTGGTGCATTCCTCTGATTATAGTGTTCAGGATTGTGGGTTTGGTACTTGGGACTGTCATTTTTTTTTATTAATGTTAAATGACCACAATGCATGATATCTTTGCTAAAGCATTACACTTTTTCACAGCTCAGATGGAGTCGTGGAATTTTGCTGTGATTTTAGAGGACAGCATCCCGGTCTGAAACTTGGCAGGGCTGACTATTTTGTTGCTGGGTAGAACAAGGTCTGATGGATACAAAGTGTTGACAGCATGTTTAAGCATATTATACTTATATTTTATTATTTGTTGTTCTTTTGGCTTTTCCTGGTTAGGGGTCGCCATAGCGGAACTCCAGTCCGCTAATGATTGGCAGTAGATTTTTACGGTGCCGAGGTACCAGCTCAATGCCCAACCTTCAATGAAGGCACGCCCATTCACGCATGTCTTTCGAATGCCACTCGACCGTGGGGAGGACATGCAGACTCCACACAGAAGGCGCTTCAGCCAAGAATCGAATGGGAGAACCTCTTGCTGTGAGGCAACAATGCTACCACTGCACCACCATGGCTTAAAATAATATTTTTATACACATTATAATTTTACATTTACTTGTCATGAATCCCCCTATGTGCTTTCAATAACTTATATTCTTGTGTGACTATACTGTATGGGGCACTTATGTTTATATGGGGGTTTCACATCTTTTCTAAACTGACATCTCACTTTTGGAACTGCTACACTACCCTGGCTGACAAAAAAATTGCTACATAATTTAAGTTTACTAAAATAATTTTAACACTACTTTCACATTGGAAAATGAAGTGCCTGCCTTGGGACTCAAACTATGAACACCTGTATGTTAAGCTGCAACTCTTACCAGTTCACTACCTCAGCTTGGAAACTTTGCTTATCTATTTGCATTTAGCTCCTATGGGATGTTTAAACTATGCTAAGCAGACAGCCATAACATGCACACCCACTTAGCTACACTTAAACATTCCTTAGGCTACTGGAGAAAAGGTTTCTATATTATTATGATATTATTAGGTTACATGGGTGTGTATTGTGGGGTTCTGACAACTACTTTGGACTGCAGTCATGAAATACTGACTTTGATTTTGCTTTCAGGCTTCTAGTATTCAGGGACTCCTGCTAATACATATCCTGTTATGTATCAACTTTCTAAGTATGTGAGAGCAATATTTAACATCTGGCCCTCTTTTTTTCTCCCATCATTTTAGGCTTTGTCCAGAGTATTTGCTCTAAGAGGTTGAAAGGTTTGATGACTAATATTTGTGTTTCACACTTCATATCCTTCGGAAAATGTATGTAAACACAACTCCTTTTATTGTAGCCACTTTCTAGTGATTTATCAGAGCACTATTTAAAATGTATCCCTATTTGGGGGCCTTTGTCTCCCCGTTAAGTTTGGCTTTGTCCAGTTTCTTGTACTAAGAGGTTGAGAGGTATGAGTGCCGTACAGAACCTATAACACACACCCCCTGCATTGCTTTGTTATGGCCATTTTTATTTCAGTGTTTGCGGACACTGAAATGATCATTTTATCATTTTAGTGTCTGCGGACACTGAAATACTGGTATAATATTAGAGCAAAGCTCTAATATTATGCCAGTTTGGCTTAGAATGTGCCATACAGTACTTTCTGAGTGCAGGGGGCATGTTTAGTGTCCGTGCAATAAAAGGACATGCCCCCTGCACTCGTTCACGGTTCATGTCCATATAGATTAAACTATCATGAATATGCAAGGCGTGCTACTGTTCTAAACAGACATGAACCAATCCATGCAAAAATAGTCTTATTCTTGTATGGAGTTTCATGAATCTGGGGGACTGTTTGCATCTAATTTTGTTGTAAGTGAACATCCCTCTACAATGTCAGTGGGAAGGATTCAGGCTACTTGATTACTGGCCCAGACGGGGGATGTCACACAGACATGGATGCCAAGAAATGCATCTTTGGAGCAAAGCTTGAGAGGTAAATCTTAGTATGCTTGTCGACCACACATAGTTTTTTCATTATGATGCTCCTTTACTCAGTCTGCTCTCTCTCATTGTTCAATTTATCTCACCACTGATAATCAATACCTGTATTTCTTTGTTTTTTTTTTGTTCTTGTACATAATTTTTGTGCATTGTTGTTTTAAAGTCTATTTATTCATGTACGTAATCTTGTATATTATTGTTTAAGCTTTTTTTGCTCATGTATAAAATTTTCATTATTTCTGTATAAAATGTCATTATTTCTGTCATATGGAGATTTTTCTCCTTGGGTCTCCACTGAAAAAGGGCTATATGGCTCAGCTGGACCAACCCGGTTAACTAATGTCAAACAAATAAATAAATAAGAGATCCAATCATAATTTTTTGTAGTGCATGGAGATTTATCATTTCCATGTACTACTAGTTAGTGAAAAATTAGATTAAAAAAAAGTGATGTGTCATATCAGCTTTGAAAGCTAGTAAAGCAGTGGGGAAGTGGTTGATGTATTACATATGTCATGTGTAAGGGAATTAGTTGCAATCAAGGTACTAGTTGTACTTTAGCAGACAGCAGGCAGAAATGGGAGTTGAAACAAAACTGTTTCATACCATGCTGCTGCTGTTTGCTGATCAGTGCTGTCTGCTATTAGTGCAGACTCAATATTAATAGTGTCTAGGGGTGCTTAATAATCCTCTAAGCTTTGTTAAGGTTGTGCCTTGCTCTGCAGTAGTGTTTAACCAGGATATTATTTAACTTTATTTTGCCTGTAATCATGTAATTCCATGTACTACAAATAAATTAATATTTCCCATACACACAATTTATTCTTCTAACTCCTAGGCAAAAAGCCTTTAACAGAGGCTAAAATCATGGCATCACAATAGCTTAATTAAGAAAACTCTTCCAATTACAACTTTGATTTAACCCATTGTATATCAATGTGTTGAACTTCAATATAAAAATACTCTCTCTATAGTGTAATTTATTTTTAACCAAATGAATTACAACTATTATTCACATCTATTTGTTCTAAAACAGTAACCTTCAAATTCAACAATTCATTTTTGTAAAACTCATGAAAATGGTCAGCTAAATGATTTCCCTGCATGTTTCTTAGATGTTTCTTTATCCTAGTAGCCAACATATCCTTTGTTTCACCTATATAAAATAAATTACATGGACATTTAATAGCATATGCCACTGCACAATTTGTGCAGCTATAATTTCCCTGAACATCCAGTTTCTTACTATTAATGCTATCAAATGTTCTACTGACTAAAGAGCAAATGGTACAATCACCACAAGGTGTAGTACTCTCATTGTCCAAACTAGCTGAATTCATCCTAATAGAAAAATTAAAACTACTACCAGTTACAAATCAGCTGTACATTTACCCTTATAATACAAAAACAAATGAGCATTAAACAACATGGTACTTAATATAGTCTAATTTCTAAACATTCTCCAGTTTTTCATAATAATAGAAATAATTTTAGCAGTTAGAACATTAAGTTAAAAGAACACAAACAGTCTGTACTATCCCTATCATAACATTCTTTATAATTAATATTTGAATAATTTATCTTATAGTGATAGAATTGCCATTTCCTATCAAGAAAAGCCACTTACCAATAAGTTGAAAAACCTTCATCCTTATTTTATAGTCCCTTTCAATAAACATTTTGACCAGTTTACAAGACTCATCTATACAACCTTCCCTCTTCAAACACAACCTTCTAATTCTCAAATTTTCCCTTTTGGGTTGGAAGATATAAAATGAGTAACATGGCAACTACTGACACATAAATAGTTGCAATTACTATTAGGTTTACAATATAATTTGATATATATAAAATAACATGGTTTCTCACTCAAAGTAATATCTAGAAAATCAATAGTAATGGGATAAACATTATAGATAAAATTCAAACCACTCCTGTTATTTTTAAGATTACAAATAAACCTGGGAACATTGGACAACTCATTCCTACAGATAAAAATTAGGTAATCTATAAACCAAAACTAAAACAAAACTTGATCATCAAAGAAATAATTAGAATAAAGACATTATTTTTTAAAACAAACCCAAAATTTAACAACCACAGTCAGGTGCAAAGGATGCCCTCATAGCCATACCTTTAAGTTGTTTGAAGATCTTATCAAATACAAAAAAATATATTATGTAAATGAAATTCAACAAGTTCCACAAAGTATAAGGTATTAGGAGTATTACCTACATGGTACATAAAAACTTTCATAGTAAATTTTTGTTCCATACCTGCGTAGAGACTAGCTACATCTACTGTGAGCCAAAACATATCCTCTTCCCAAACTATTCCAGATAGTTTTTCAGTAAGATAATTAGTGTCTCTTATATAAGGGGACAGTTCAACAGATGCACTATTCAACTTAGCACTAATAATGTTACTCAAACTCTGAAATATAGTACCACAGTTGGAAACAATGGTAAATCCTGGAGGATCTAAAAATATGTATGAATTCTAGGTAAACAATAAAATCTGGCTAATTCAGGTTGAGAATTAAATAATTTAGACTGGGTAAAATAGCCTAAACTTTGACCTTTGGTCAGCAAATTAAAACAACATTCAGCATTTTCTGATAATCATCCATAGTGCTACTTTCATAAACATTAGAATCTGTTAGATGCTTCATACATGTACAATATACTATTAGCTTTCATTATCACAATTGTTTGTCTTTGATTGTTTAATAATCAAATCAGAATTTGTTCATAACAGATTCAATACTAACCATTGCTCCTTATTTAAATTAAATTCAACATGATGTTTTTATAACACTTAAATTCTGAAGATAATACTTTCATATCATTATTAACTGTAGTAGAAAAAGCTTTAATAATAGCATTGCTCTAAGAAGGACTAAAACTTTTCAAACGTTTGATGCGATTAGTATCAAGCAAGTGATATGTGTTAGTCCCAAAAACTTTCATCCATACAAGAATAAAAATAATCTGAATCAGAAACAGTGTTACCATTAAAGCAATTAGAATCAACTACATTATCATGCTGTTTCAAAAAAGGAAAATGACACAACTTTCCTGCATAGCTTGAAATAGTGTAAAACTGTAGAGACAAATTCTAGTCCCAGAGTCAAAACAGATATTTCATTAGAAGAAACAGCAACTCCAGAAATGTTCAAAATGATATTTTCATGACTGTAACCTGTCCCCAAATTATCAGAGACATCCAAAAACTCTGGTACTTCAACACAAGTAATAAGTTCTGACAAAACAATGAAATCTTTTACCTTCGGTTTTTCTTTTTCTGTTGACAGTATCCACCTTGTGGCTCATGCTGTTCCATCCTTCTCTTTTGTCCATGAGAACAAAAAAATTATAATCATATTGTGGCTTCTGATGGTTACTGTTCTAAAGGACATTATGATCTACTATAGCAGCATAGCTAAAGTCATCTTTATCTAAATTAGTTGCAGGCTTATTATAGGATGAATTCCATGAAGCCGAAGAAGTTGAGGCAGACATTGGAGACATAACCACATCAGAATGACAATCAGCTGACAAGTTTTTCTTCATCCTATTGGATGAGGAATCATTTCTCCAAAAAGGCTAATTCATTAGTGTAATTTGTATTGTTTCCCTCAAGTTTCTTTTTTTTCCATTATAATAATTCATTTTTAATTTTTTTTTAATTTTTGATTGCAATTGTTGCAGTTTATTATTAAAAAACAAACTACCAAGTTCCTTTTTAAGCTGGTCATGTAGTGTGAATTTTAGTATTTTACTGGTTCTTTTTAAGTACATTGCAGTCAATAAGAATGCAAACCCGTTTTAAAGCATGCCAAAGAGCATTTGCAACTTAACATTTAGGCAATCTAAGCTTATCAGAATTTTTCAAATCAAAGGGTCTTAAAAGCCTTTAAACTATGAGGTGTAAAATCAAATTCTACATATTTCTGCAGATTAATAATATTAAAATGTGTTCTAGTTTTAGAGTATAAATGTTTCTCCAACTGACCCAACATGTCTAGATGTTATTGGATAAATCCAAATTATGTATAAGAACCATAGATGCAAAGAAATCTCTAAAATGACCATCTCCGGATTCTCTAACTTTATTATAAAACTTACTTAAAGAAGATTCACCTTGAACATTGGAAATATCCCCTCGAGCAGCTGAAGCAGAACGTCTAATGAACTGATCAATACTGCACTGTGTCACGTCTGCATTTCCTCATAAAATATGAGGTGTGTCATCCATGAGGGAAAAGAAAAGAATATACCAAACAGCAAAGAAATAATGAATTAAAAAATGACTATTTCCCACATACATAATTCATTTTTCTAGTGCGTTGGCTAAAAACCTTCAATGACAGATAAAATCACCACACACAAAGAAACATATATACAAATCAAGTATGACATCATATTAACTTAAGAAAACTCTTTCAGTTACAACTTTGGTTTAACCCATTGGTACCAATGTGTTGTACTTCAATATAAAAATACTCTCTTTATAGTGAAATTTCTTTTTAACCAATGAATTACAGCTATCATTCACATGTATTTGTTCTAAAACAGTAACCTTGAAATTAATTAATTCATTTTCATGAATCTCATTAAAATTCATTATTTCTTTGTTGTTTCGTATCAATTAATAAGATTCTTAATATGAATACTGAAGCTGAGAAGTAACTCCAGGGCATTTAAAGGTTTGGATTGTTTCAATGTTATTGACAAGCATAAAGTGATTTCATGGCTAACATTTGGATGCTTTAGTATATGGTATGGATATCAAACTGGATTCACTTTGCCTTAACTGTTTTGGGGCATACTTTTTAAACACTGGCAATACTATAGAGCTGTTCTGATTTTTGAGGCATAATGCAGAATGTGCAGTAGGTGTGGCATTTCACTTGCCACTAGTTTCTCTCAGCCATACCGGGACTGTGGCCCTATTTTTATGGCAGTGCATGTGCCCCAGTGAATATGAAGGGTAGGGACAGTACTTATCAAGTCTGGTGACACAAGAGACACAGCCTAGTCTTTGTGAAATGCAGTGGTCAGTTAACACTTAGCAAGATCAGTCATTCAACAAAAACAAAAAAACTAAAAAATCTTGCTATTTTCCCACTTTCTATAAAGTATAGTTACAGAGTTGCTGTTCTGAACTGTTTGTAAGTTTCTTGGAGGCCAGTGCTTACTTGGGCTAAAGGGAAGTCTCTGTGTTCACCAGTGGCAGTAGTTAACACTGAGCAGCCTGCCTGTCCCTGTAGGAGTGGTTACTGCCTAGAAACTGTAGTTTTATTGGCCATTTTGGGTCAATTCCAAACTCCTTGATCTCTCTCTCTTAAAACCCTGCATCTCTCTTTTTGCACGGTCTTGCGCACAGAGCAGCGTCAGGCAGCTCCGGTTAGCTGGGGTATACCATTCCTGGCTCCACAAAGTCTGCGCTGCAAATTTTCCCTTAGAACTAGACAAGCCTCAGCTCAAGTGCTTCAGATCAACTGCTCTTATTGCAGCACTTGCATAACCCAAATCAGCACTTGTCCAAATCTCCTAGACAGCACTATTATTTTCCAAATCTCCTAGACAGCACTATTATAATACAGCATAAGACCCTCAACTGTCCGCAAGATAAGTGAAACTCACTCTTTCAAGCATGTCCAGAGGTCAGCTTCAGGTGTACTCTCCAGTTCATCTGGTGGAATTGGGCATGCTGAGACAATGTCACAACTGCCTCATGTATACAGACAACCCTCTCCTCTTAGCTCTAGACAGAAACACTTGTGAGAGATGCAAATTCACAGCCAGACTGGAGGCTAAGCGCTCTCAACCCATGACTGTAAGAGACAGTCAAGAGGAGAAGAGAAACACTAGCATCACACCACCAGTCACACATGGATCTACAAAACAAGCACCGGCAAAACATACACATAAATACACAAAAACATATTTGGAGGCACTAGGTACCAATCTGAAAAAGAAACAGTGCTCTCCAAAGCAGACAAGCAAGCAACCTGCACCTCCAAACACAAGCCAGAAAACACATAATTCACCTCAGCAGTGTGCCTCATGACAGCCCCTAAGGCAAAACACCATACCCAACATGCTAGTAATAGGAGACTCTATAGTAAGGCACACAGATGTTCCACTCACCAGGCTGAACAAGGAGAAGGTTGCTGTCAGCTGCCTGTTGGGTGCTAGGATCTGCCACATAACACAGGCACTTAAGTCACTCCAGAACAAGTATAAGTATGAGGCTGTCATTGTACATGTTGGTGTGAATGATCTAAGATGTACCTCCCTGGACTACATGAAAAGAGACATTGAGGAGCTCTCTGATCATGTAGCCCAAGCTGGTATGACCTTGACCTTGAGTAGCATACTACCTTCACCTAGAATGATACCACAATACAAAGACAAAATGATCAATTTCAACAACTGGCTAAGCTTCTGGTGTCATTCTAAGGGGATCCAGTGTCTGTCTGCCTGGGATGACATGATAGATAAGCCTCGCTGTTTCACCAGAGATGGTTTGCACCTGTCCCCAATAGGCTTTCGAATACTGGCCAAGGCTCTTGCCATCCCCATAGTGCCTTTTTTAGGCAAGGCTCAAAGGACAAACCAACCACCATAACCAGCACAGGTAACCAAAAACTAAGGGTAATGCTACTCAACGCCAGAAGTCTCAACCTCAAAATGCATGCACTCGAGGCACTTCTCAGTATGGAGAAAATCGATGTTTGTGCAGCGACGGAAACCTGGTTCAGGGCTCCAGAAAGCACCCCAGCACTGCCAGGTTGCAATTCATATCATACCTTCCGGCCTCAGTTACCGGATCACAGTACAAAGGGCGGAGGTGTATCCATATTCATCAAGGATACCTACATCTCCAGGTTAGTGGCGCAGCATGATGCCCCAGAGATCATCCATGCGCAACTATCAGCAGGCAAAACCACATTTCAAGTCATAGCCTGTTATAGATCGCCCACCATGTCCCAAGATGCTCACTCAGCATTCCTTGAGGCATTGGAAAATATAAAGGTCCTACCCAACACCATAATTTTGGGTGATTTCAACTACCCTGGTATAGACTGGGCGAACTACCAAAGTTCTAACTCCTATGCCCAGCGGTTCATAGAATTTATAAATTCAAATGCCCTTGAACAACTGGTATGTTCTCCCACTAGAGGGGACAACATATTGGATTTAGTCATCACAAATATGGGCGCCCATTGTACCACACCCATTATCACTCCCTCTCTGGTCAGATCAGACCACAAACTTGATAACCCTGGATTTCCTCACCCCTCCACCTCCCCCAGTCAAAGAAACCATTGTAAATAACCTTAACAAAGCAAACTTCAAACTACTTGCGTCAGAAGTGGAAAGCTTCACTATTCCCTTGCAGAAGGATAATGATATCCAGGATGCAGAATCCTACACCAAGGCACTTTATATACATCTTCAGGATTGCATGGACCATGCTATCCCAAACAAAACCAAGACTCCTTCCTCAAACAAGAAGAAACCAGTCTGGTGGACCCCAGCCATAAGCAAACTATACAATAAAAGGAGGAGACTTATACAAAAAAAGGCCAAATCTCAAGTAGAAAAATCATCCCTGATGAGCATTAGTAAGAAATTGAGGGCCCATATCAAGTCAACTAAAGCCAATTTCGAAAAGAAGGTTGCCAAGGATGCCAAGGATAACCATAAGGCCTTCTATGGTTACATCAAAAACCTAAATGGCAATGCTCAGGTCTGTTCTGAACTAGTACAAAATGGAACAAAATACATTGACCCCACTGACATTGCCAACATCTTGGTTGATAGGTTCAGTGCAAATCCCCCCCCCCCTCACCACCTACAGGGCCTATTACTATTCCAGGGGATTGTGTAATTCCAATTATTACTGATACATTGGTTAATAAGGCTCTATCTAAAGCTAAAAACACTGCCTCCGTGGGACCAGATGGTGTCCCGGGCTGTGTCATACGCGAGCTCCAAAATGAATTAACCCTGCATCTGAATACCCTGTTCAGTCTCAGCCTCTCGACAGGATATGTGCCCATAGAATGGTGCACAGCAACAGTGGGTCAGCTGCACAAGGGTGGGCCCACAACTGACCCTGGGAACTACCGACCAATAAGCCTGACCAGTCTGATCTGTAAGGCAATGGAGCGAATCATTATGGAACTCATAAATGGAGAGATTGGGAACCTCCAAACACTTGACCCCATACAGTTCGGCCTCGCCAAGGGCAGATCATGCCTCCTGAACCTGGTGGACTTCTTTGAGACAGTTACTCAGGCTAAAGATAAGGGAATGGACGTGCACACGGCTTACCTTGACCTTGCTAAAGCATTTGGCACTATTCCCCATTCGGGTATTATTGATAAACTCACCAACCTGGGCATAAACCCTTACGTCACAAGATGGATCGCAAACTGGCTCTCAGACAGATCCCACAAAGTAAGAGTAGTGGGATCTATGTCCGAATCCAGACCAGTAACGAGCGGTGTGCCTCAGGGCTCTGTCCTGGGGCCCCTCCTGTTTGGCATATACTTCTCAGAAGTACAGGCAAGCACTGAAGGGCTGTGGCTGACCAAGTTTGCAGATGACTGCAAACTGGGTGCTATAATAGAGTCTCCGGCTGACATGGATATCTTCCAGAAGGGCCTTAATGAGACTGATGCATGGTGTCAAAGCCATGGTCTCAAGCTAAATGCTAAAAAATGCGTAGTAATCCCATTTGGAAAAAACAGAGTACCCACAAACTACCACATAGGAGGTAACCCCCTGAAATCTGAAGAAGTAATAAGGGATCTAGGGACCCAAGTAGATAGTCAGCTTTCCTTTGATAACCATGTTGCCAAGGTGGTTAGAAAATTCTTCTATGTGACCCATCTGATCATGAAAGGGTTCGCATCAAGATCTAAGAATGTAGTGGTGCCCCTCTACTCTTCCCCCATCAGACCCATTATTGAGTACAATGCACCAACTGGAATGTACCTGGCTAGGCATCTCCAGCAGCTGGAGAGACCACAGAGGTACCTCACTAAGAGGATTACTGGCCTCAAACAATTGCCCTATGCAGCACGATTGAAAAAACTAAGGCTTTTCTCTGTTGCATACCGCCTTCTCAGAGGCGATCTCTGTCTAACATACAGAGCCATGTCCAACCCAGAACTGTTGAACATGCTCCATCTTAACAAAACAAAATCTACTCGAGCTACATGCTCTAGGGATATAAACCTCAGCACAACAATGAATAGAACATGCTGGAGGGATAGATTCCCTTTGCAAAGACTTCCCTTTCTATGGAACAAGGTCCCAATCTACATAAGAGAGAGCCCCTCACTATCACTCTTCAAGAGAAACCTTGAGGAGTGGATGGGTAACAGAAAGTTCACATCAGGGATCATACCAACAGCTCTACTAGATAGGGGCCAAGGGTACTAGCTTCTAGATCAAGGGCCTAGGGAACTAACCAAAGGGGCGGTGAATACCGCACAACGTGGCTGGGCTAATATATGCCTTCGGGCAGATAGCCCGATACCTACCTATGAACCTATGAACCTATTATTTCCATCCCAACAAAGTTGCCATAGGAAGGCATGCAAACTCCTGTTTTTCTCTAATCACATTTACTGCTTTGCATTGTTAAATGATGGAAGCCTGGCCACAGCCATATGGTAGGATCTTATAGGCAGCTCCCTCGGCCAGTCATGAAGAGGTAGCCATATTCAATCTAACCAGCCCCACCCTGGATGTCCCTTCAGATGGATGAGCTCTTTTCTGAACCCATATGGCATATAGGTACAACATATCTCTATGCCAGTGAATCAGCTACAATCTGAAGTTTTGGTACACTGAATGAATTTTGGGGGATTGCTTTTGCACCACTGAAGTTTAGGCCCCAGAATATTCTTCTGCAAGGGTCAGCAGCATTTTCATTTAATTGAAAGTATACTTTTTGTTAGTTGAAGGCTGAAACAGATGGGGAAATATGTGTGTGTATCATGGATGGTGTATCTTTTTTGTGGTACAATGCTGGCAGAACATTCTGTGGAAGTAAGGGGTGTAGCTTGAGGTCAGAAAACAAAAAATGGCAGCTTAAATCTACTTGCATCAGATTGAAAACTCTTATCTTACAACATCTAGCATGCCTGTCGACCTTATTGATACCAAGCTACACATTGTTATCATTAACTTTCCCTGAAGAGAAAGGGGTTGAAATTCCACCGACCCATTCACTGTTTGGCATTTACTGAATAACCGTCGACTTTGGCACCAAGTTTGCATAAACACATGGCAGGTCAGACAATGGCAGACTTTATACTTGCTACTGTTGTTTGAACCTTTAAAGCAGCAATTGTTTTCTCTTCTTGGATATTATTTGTCAGTTTCAAGAGTATTGTGAGAAGTCCAGTCAAGTTATATTTAACATGCCACTGTCGATTTGCCAGTACCAGTAAAAATAAACAATGGCACTGTCAGCAAGAGGCAGTGGAAAACTATAGATTTAAAGTTTGGCTATTCCAAATGCCATATGGCAATACTACATTCAAAAGTGAAGTAACTATGTACTGTATTGAGACAACCGATCTGAAACCCAGTATAGGTTTCCTAAAATTCTTTATCTCCATAAAGTTAGTTTTGTACAGAAGCCAACTATTCTTTGAGTCATTCAGGTGAAAATATACTAGTAGGGAAGTGAGGGGTGCGGCTTGCAGAGGGACATGGATTTAATCTAGAAATATAATTTAGGAAAATCCATAACTGTGCTTTTCTGTTGTTATATTAGTAATTTAACTTTTTTGCCTTCTGATCTTGCTAAGTAAAACCACATGCAATTCTACTCTGCAAGATTAAACTGCAGAATGCCAAAGATTATATAAGCTTTTGCTGAATTCAGTGAAGGCAGATATTGCCATTATAAAAATAATGCAAAACATAGCAAAATGTACCACAACATAGAAATATTTTTTGATGGGACAATCTGCACTTCCTCACTTACACAAATATATTCTAACTCTGTGAAAGGTCAGCTTTAGATAAAGGAGACATACTTAGTTTTGCACATCACTTAAGAATGTCCAATTTTTGTACATCAATTATGTCTCCTTTCTCTAAGATTGTGCAACCTTGGTGTTTGAAAATACAGATTAGTGGGAGTGGTAAAAAGTGGAAATGAGTTGTCTCCTTGCAAGAAAAAAAATCATTCAAGAAAAGCTGAAAAGCTATTTTCGGCATTTTCAGTTCATTTTTTACTATTCCGTCATGTGCAGTATATCCTCTTGTAATTAAACACTGCAAGACTGAATGGCAAAATGTTGAAGTATACAGTACATAAATTGAAGTAAATGCTATATTTAACCTTTTTCATATTGAATGACACTTTCTAATATAACCAAACATTAATGCAAAACAGAAGAAAATGGCAAATATATCATCAGTTAAGGAAATTGTTACAGGAGGGAAGTCATTCTGAATCCCCTTACGGAGATGATGCACCCAATCACATACTAATATTTCTAATTCTGAGTTTACACAATCTTACAGAAAGGATAAATACTTGGTTTGCAGAAATCAACTATTATTTCTATGAGGCCATGCATCCTCAGAGGTAGGGATACATTAGTGTTTGTGTGTGTGTGTGTGTGTGTGTGTGTGTGTGTGTGTGTGTGTGTGTGTGTGTGTGTGTGTGTGTATGTGTGTGTGTTTGCTTGTCTCCTTGCAAAAGCGTCTTTCTGTAAAAGTCGTACTTCAGCTTTTCTGTATAATTAATGATTCAGATCTTCTCGTCATTCAGTCTTAAGTAGTATCTGCTGCTTAACTTTTTCACAAAAGGAGTTTCCCTAAAAAAATGTTATCTTTGATGCACATAAGTCACCTAGTGAATAGCCACTCCAGACAAACTCCAAGCATGACTCTCAGCCTTAGCAACCAAGACTGCAGTCATACCATCCTGTTACAGAAGTAGTGAATGAGTCATGCAAACTGGCAGTTTAGCTCAGATGTTTACTGCAATGAGCAAATAACAAACTTGTTCCTGCAGTTCTGTGTTTGATTCCATTAATTTCCACTTATAGGAGCCCTATGTTTGATTCCCTCAATATCTAGTTACAAACTATGTGACTCTTAACAACTCGCTTAACCAGGGAATACTTCACTGCTTCTGGGTTGCCCTTGTATAGAGACACTGAGCTAACCCAGTTAACAAAATAAAAAGAGAAAAATGCAAGCTATTGGCATAGACATCATGAATGTTGCCGACTTACATCAGTAGACGTCGCAAACGTCTTTCAAAGCACTTTGAAAGTACTGATGGAAGGTTAAGTATGATAACTTTGAATTAAGTCCATTCGTCTAATTTGTTTATAGTAACCATGTCAGCTAACTTGCAGTCAGTTCAAACTAGTCCATGTAATAATAATGAGTTCAACTTCTACGCAAAAGGTTCTATCAGAACATCTTGCCCTAAATGAATCAAACGATGTGAAACGGATTCCTTTCCTGCAGAGAACGTGTATGATGTGTGCTATAAGAGCTCCCTCTTACCCATTTTATAAAGGGCATGTTTGCTATTAAAATTGTTATTTATTTATTTAGTTTTGAGAAAAATGTTACAGTTATTTGCAATTCTGAAGTCTAGGTGTGCGTTGAGTCATCTTACCTAGAAATAAGAAGGATAAATCTGTTTTTTGAAAAAGAGATGAATTATCACATGGTCGTGCTTGTACCCAGAACACAACAATTACTGTTTACTGCAATCTGCTATAAATTTGGAAAGAAATAAAGCTAAGTTATGAAGGACTCTAGATTTAAACAAATTGTGACAAACTGCTAACATTAATTCCACTTTATCAGATTATATTCCTTATTTGGATAAAAGGCTGGAAAATATGGGAAAGGATTTGTTTGTACACTCACATCAGTTATTGCAAAGAGGCAATATGGAAATTTCACAAAGAATATCTTCATCAGAAATTAAGACAAAATTTCTGAAAGAAAAATTAACAGACGTGGCAGACAGATGAAGCTATAAAATCTGCATTTTACTGGCAGTGCAAAGTTGGAAGAGGTCACTAGATGTGCAGAATACATTACTGAAAAGCTACATGATGGACAGGGATAGCAGCTAAAGAGATTGTTGTAGAAAGAGCACATAAAGTATTTCTCCCTCAGCATCTTAGGGCAAGGAACCCTAGACCCTTTCTCATGCATTTTTAATCATACACCCTAAAAGAGAAGATTGTTTCTAAAATGTGGTCCCCAGGAAAAGTGGTGAAAAATAGACTCTATAGAGGTCTTTGCAACCTTGGGTCTGATTCCAAAATACTTGTTCTCAGTGCAAGTGACCACTTACACTGAGAGCAGGCTGACAGCAGGTCTTTTAAAATCTGGTCTGTGAATAACTTACACTGAGAGCAGGTCTTTTGGAATCAGGGCAGACTTACACTGGGAGCAACTCTTTTGGAATATGGCCCCATGGTTATTCATCAGAAACTAGAAAGAGAAGAACTACCTTTCATGCAAGCAGGGAAAAATCAAATTCTGGCTTTTGTATCTTGCACAGCTGACGGTGAATTGGCCAGGGAGTTCAATGACATTCTACAGTCCTGAAACTATAGAGGCAAAAATGAAACAGGTACTGAAAAATTCTCCTGAACACACAATGTATTTCAGAAATATTCCTGAAAAAGGAACATCTACAAAGGCAGTAGAATAAGCATCTGGACACTTACCCTCTTTTCAAAAAGAATGACAGAAATCTTTATTTGCTGTGGATAAAAAGAATTTGTGGGCTGCCTGAACAGTGACAAATTCTCACATAACCACACTTGTTTCCTGGTTTCTCTGATCTGGCTATCTCTTTTATGTCAAAAAGCTGACATTTTAAATAAGAAATGGATCCTCCTTACAATACTGGACTTTAGTGGATTGTATTCTATGGGCTAGGACTTTTACAGGTACTGTTCTGGATTTCAGGACAAGGATGGGTTACTGAGGCATTAGCATTATATCTGGAACACCATCTAGGACCTTTGGTCCGGGCTAAAGAATATATCCTTATAGATAGTAAACAATTTTTAATAGATTTATATACATACACTAAAACGCTTAATGATGATGAACATTTTCTTCTTGTTACTATGGATGTAGTCAGTTTGTTCACGGTAATACCCAATGACATAGGTACAAGTAAAATTCTTAGGTACATGCAAAAGAATACGAATATGAGTACTGAAAGAATTGAGTTATTAGTACTGTTCCTTGAAACTGTACTTACGAATAACATCTTTATGTTTGGAGATGATCTTTATATACAGAGGGAAGGCGTAGCTATGGGCACAGCTTGTGCCAATAGCTACGCCAACCTGGTTATGGCGGACTGGGAGGATGAGCTTATGTTTGCTATGGAAGGTTTTAAGAAGCATGTAGGCTTCTATAGAAGATTTGTGGACGACCTCTTTTTTATCTGGCGGGGCAGCCAAAATGAACTAGAAGAATTCTTTATGCAGATTAATGACTTGACTTACTTTCTGAAATTTACATCTACTTTTTCATATGATAAGATTTCTTTTTTAGATGTGCATATAGAAAGACTAACTAGTGGCTTGCTAAATACGTCCATACATAGAAAAGCTTGTTATAAAAATACACTCTTGCATAGAAGTAGTATGCACCCTAGATACGTCTTCAACAATGTTATAAAAGGCCAAATTATGAGAGCATCTAGATTGAATCCGACGTTGGAAGGATTCCAACTAGAATCTGAGCTTCTTAGAAATAATTTTAATGAAAGGGGATATGATGTGAAAGCTTTTGACCTGACACTGCAGAATGTATATACCCTGAGAGATTCTACAGCACAGCCATACTTTTCTGAATGCACTGGTATAAGTGCTTCAGATATTAGAAATGAGAATCTGAGTATAAAATTTTTAACATACTATACGAAAGACTTTGAGTTATTAAGAACTAGCGTTATGAAGCATTGGGAGACACTTCTTTTAGATGAAGAAATAGGTAAATTGGTAGGGGGACAACCGTTTTTTACATTTCGTAACAAATCTAATCTCAAGAGAATTTTATGTTATCCCTCACTTAGTAGGTATTGCCCCACCCCTAGGGACCTAGAGGTAAATACTATTTCTTGTAATAAATGCAATCAATGCATGTATATAGATGATAGCATTACATTTGAGCATCTAATAACACATAGAATATATAAGTTTAATACTGGAACTAACTGTTTGAGTACAGGTTTGGTATACCTAGCTACGTGCATAGGCTGTACTTGTTTCTATGTGGGTAAAACGAGTAGACAACTCAGAGAGAGAGTTAGGGAACATGTCTACAATATTAATAAGTGCTCGGAACATAATGCACTTGCCAAACATGTACATACTCAAGGAGAAAATCATAGTTTTAGGTTTCGGGTTATACAACTTGTTTATCCCAGTGTCAGGGGAGGGGATTATGATAATTTTATATTAGAATGTGAGCTTAGATGGATTATTCGCCTGAGGGCGGATAGACCACCTGGATTAAATGATAAAATCCAAATAAAACCTATTTTGAAGAAAAGAAGACTGAGAAAATAGCAAGTAGCTAGCAGTAATATATAGGGTTACACCTTAACATATAGTACTATGCTGCCTAATATAGCAGTTTGATTATGTTTTTAATATGTACTAAGAATGTTCTATTTTTTATATTATTTTTTATATATTAATATTTTATCTCTGTTATTACTTCTTAGGTAACATATGTGACAAATAGGTTCATAGATAAATGCTATCTTTAAGTATGATTTTATAAGTATTTGAATATGAGGACGATATGCTTTTAAGAATGTTATTAATTAATGTTAATTGTTTTATTGTCTGACCTATGAGGATGCTTTTATCTATATAAAATGTATGAGTAAAGGGAAATGTTTGTGAGTTTGAAAAAGCCTAAGGGTGAAAGCGCTAACTCTGATATTAAAACTCTTATCCATGGTCTTAAGACTGTCACTTCATTTGCTTTCATGGAACCTTCATTATGATATATATACTGCTGTCTATGCCTGATTTTTAAGGTATTGGGTCCATTTGACCTATTAATTATTTAATCTGCTGGAGCTATTGGCAATAGTGAACGTGAACAGCTTGTTTAAAGTTATTTGGATCTTTAGCAGCGCCATCCGTTACTGTTCCGTATATGCAACTGACTGTTTTTGCACTGTTCTGGATGTGTTTAATTTAACGATGTTTAATTTTGAGTGCAAGGGTTACTGCATGTATTTGAATTTGTATGCTTATATTAGAATTTGATTGATAGAGAAACAGTGAACTGAACTTGGCTGTGAATCAAAGGAAGCTGAATGGCTAGTTGAAATGTTAAGAATTCTCATACAGTGACTTGTGTGGGTAATATTCATAGGCCCATACTTTACAGATAAGTGTAATGGAATGTGTGGATGGTACAACTATGTCTATTATTAAATGAATACAGCACAAAGAAGTGACTGATTTTATATCTTATCACATAACAACACATCAAACACAGACAGGGCAGATAGAAACAATATAGTGGGATGGCAGTGGGAAAGGGAGACAACACATACAGATGTCAGACAGAGACAAAAGAGAATGTGAGGAAGGCCAAGATATAATATTCTCCACAGTCTGGTGGGTCTCAAATATACCCCTCCCTGATGCACCTGGGTGGAGTGACTCCAATGGTTGAGGAGTTGAGACCTTGTGCCACTCCACTGTCCTCTTGAATGCAACATTGACTAAGACTTGAAGTCCACTGTCTTGGTTTGCCAGGTTGCCATGTGCCAGAGGGTCCCACAGGAGTATAGTCACTGCTCTCATCCTGTGGAGTGGTCCCCAGGCAGATAGAGGGAGATGGTGATCTTTCTTGTACCCGGGAAGCTTGCAGCTGAACATCTCTGAGCACTTCTGGAGCTGCAGAAAACAGAACATAAATGGAAAGAAAAAAAGAGGAAAAGAAAGAAAGAAAGAAAGAAACAAACAAGGGAAAAAAGAAGAGACAGAGAAAGAGGTTGAGACAGCAAAATGATTCAGAAATGTTAAGTATGAAATGCCTTTATTTCATTGACACAAATAAGAGAGCTATCATTTTATTCTTGAATATGAAACTGTCATTAACAAAGTACATATCTTGCATTCAGTTATGTATCGAGAAAATTCTGGTTGAGGTTCATTTTGATTTTCATTGTTATTATTGCATTTACTGTAATATATCTGAATAACTGTATTAATTTCTACAATGTAAAGCCATAAACCATCTAAAATTTAATGGTGCAACAGCAAATATTGACAAGTGCTGTTCAAGGGCCAGGTATGCTTTCAATTCAAAAAGTATTCCTTACTAGCATACTATATTTC
>NC_056727.1:1140428863-1140441363 GCF_019279795.1 Protopterus annectens | reverse complement strand
CAGAGTGGGAGATCCCTGTCACTGAAGTGGGGAGATCCTCATTTCTAGACACATATCTATCCTCTTTCATGTCATCCCCTAAGGAGGCCTCTTAACAACTTCTGCAGGTATGACTCCTACAGTGGATGGGTAGACGAGAATTCTGGTATTTGAGATAAGGTCGAGGCATGACCTTGGGCTTTAATGGATTACATTACTTTACAGTCAGGAATTAAAATGAGATGTAATGGTATGAAGCTGTGACTACTAGGATGTGAGCCACACCTACTCGGATGTGACATCACTCTGTCAAACCGATTATAACTTACATGGACATGTCCTGGGTACAGAAAGGCACAGAAATGATTAACATAATGCACAGGTACAAGTATCTCACAGTGAAGTGAAATGGTGCATGGTGCTTACACATGTGCATGAGCAAACTGCAGCTGCTCCTCTGCAACACAAAGGCAACTACACCACTCATAGCACTTACACATGTGTGATTCAATGCGATTCACAGGGCGAAGGATGGCTAAGCTTCATTTGCATAAGAGCTTCTAAATCTGAACAAACTTACACCAGTCTTTTACAGTCTTCTATTTTATAAACTGCTGGTCTCTGCCTTTACATAAAAGTCAAGGAAAGCACAAAATAACTGAACAGGTTTATAATTCACACAGACAGTATAAAATTACTGAAAATGGTAGATTTTATTGTGACATCTTCAAGTTTCGGCTCTGATTTATTGGAAAGGGAGAAAACAATGTATTACTTGTATGCTTTTTCCTGCACATACTTGGAATGTATAAGGCACCATATTCAGTGGTGTTTACATTAGTATTACAGCTGTTCAGTGGCTCACTGCCAACACTGGTGTCTGGTAATAGAAGTGCCCAAGACCACACTGCTTTCAACCATCCTATAACTGAGGAATGAAATACATGACAAGTTAGTAATTACTTTACCACATCCTTACTGCAAATCTTTATTGGCCTCTATTTTACTATGCACAGTCTTACACACACACACACACACACACACACACACACACACACACACACACACACACACACACACACACACACACACACTGCAGCACCTAAATGCATAGCACAGAGACAGTGGTGCAGAGGAAAGACAAACCCAGAAGTCATAATTAATCCTTCACTGTGATTCTGCTACTTTTTATTAAGGAATGAAATGCATGACCCAAAACTGACTGAAATTACACAGATGAGCATGTTGTAATTCTTTGCTATATTGTATTTGGAGGTTACAAAATGTTGCAGCAACAGGGAGCAAGAAATAGGTTGACAGCTTCAGTTCTGAAGAGAATTACATCTTCATGGATGTACTGAGTTTGGCAAAACACACAAGATAGATCTACAGTGTTGTATCAAGTAGCAATTGTCATAAATGTTACAGAGTGAAGGAACCACACCATGGCACATTTTAGGAAAAAGAGCTAATGATATGGTGGGACATGTCAGGGCAAAGGTTAGGCAGGGTGCAATTGCCCATAGCAACACTGGTGGTGCCCTTCCACATTCCAGCCATTAGCATCTGATGAGGAGTACATTTTCTCTATAAGGGAAATGACTTTAATGCAGATGAGGATACTGCATAAATCATCCAAGGTGGTGTTGACAGGAATAATTTCAGACATTTACAACATCCACAGCAAGTGTTTAGCTTACTTTCCTAATTTCAGGTTAGACGTGCTTGGTATAGTACATACTACATACTTGGGTATATATAACCATTTCCTTATCTTGTACTCCATCAGCATCTGGTATAGCACACACTCTACAGACACAGTGTGGTAAGTGTGGGCATCACGCCCTGTCTCTATACTTGGACTCCTATAGACTAGTGAGAGGTGATCTATGCCTAGCATACAAGGCATCCCTGGACCCAACTCTGACAAACCTTTTGCACATTTGCAAAACAAACAGCATCAGAACTACTAGGTCTAAAGACCTACATTTTGCTTGAAATATAAATAGGACATGTTGACAAGACAGATATGTATCTCAGAGAATTCCCTGTCTCTGGAACAGGCTCCCCAGCCATGTGAAATAGACTCCCTGCCAAACCTTATTTAAGTGTAACTTGGACCATTGGATGGGAAATTGAAAACTCACCCCTGGTCTGGCACCCATATCTGTGATAGACAGAGGCAGTCAGCAGATCATGTTGTAACTAACAATCAACCCTATATAAACATCTAAAGCATATAACTTTTCAGACACATTTGGGTTGCATGACTAGGCTTATAAAGGCCAGAGTGGTCATTAGCCCAGTATATACCTATGAACCTATCTAATTTTCATTCTCATAACACAGCTTCAGGCAGTGGCACAAAATCACAAAGTGTACTGGCAGGGCTCTTTGCCCCACAGCAGGTAATAACTCTGTAGGCAGTGACAAAAACTTACACACTCTGCATCATGAAGACATAACATTGCAGCAGGAGGAACACCACATAGCTCAACACCTGCTTCATGTGTACAGCCAGAACCCTTTGATAAAGACACTACCCTTTTCCAGGCAGTAATTCCCACTATCACACCTGTATACCGAGGTGCCAGGTAATGACACATTTCACAGTTAGCTCCAGAGACAAACAATGCCTTGTCTGCCCAGCAGCAGTTGTGCCATGACATAGATCAGCCCAGGCCACTGACACTGAGAACCAGGAAGAGATGGTTAGAGTGCTACAGGGTACACATGAGGAAATCAACCAGGACATGAGAATCATGGAGGCCTGGGACAATGCCATGATAATCCTCATGCACTATGGATGCAGACATTTATTTATTTTATTCATTTAACATTTTACATCCATGCTAGCCTCCATATGTATACTAGTGAGGACTTACCAGATACACATTGTGTACACAGCTGTATGTGGATAAGGGAGAATCCACATGCATGGTGGTTAAGTAGGCCATAAAGAATGTGTATCTTAAGAACATGCTGCAAACATGCATGTGGATTCCCCCATGAAGAAGGCAGCCAAGTCTCATAAGACTTCCACAACATATGGTCAAAGTTAAGTTGTGCATTACTGTTAGTTCAGTGACAAGAGATTCCCCTGCATCCAGTGGATTCCATCACTGAAGGAACTCGGCATCAAGCTCAAGTGCTGGCACTTGCTCATAATCTCTGTGATCCTCATCAATACTGTTATTAGGTGGCATTGTGTGTGACACCTTCCAAATGTAAGTTACATTTTATTGGTTACACAAATGTTACTCACCCAGAAGTCCCATTGCATACAAGACAATGCTGCATTTAGTCCTTGTACCTGAAAAACAGTAAACAACCAACAGCAGACAAAACAGACACAGCAGCAATGACAGATTTCATTAGTGAAAAGCAACTAACTCTCTCTCAACAGGTAAATTCAAAGTTAGTAAGTAACAGTGCAGTGAAACACTCACATTGCAGCCCTAAACATCTTTTATGACACCTGCTCTTCTACATTTCAGTCAAAGTCTGCCTGTATAACTAGTACTTGTGCCGCTGACCGCTCAGCACTGTCCAAATGATGATGGCCAATACCCTGTGAAAACAAACTTTTGTATATGATAAAAGGAAAATTTTGTGATATACAGTACAAGATGACCATGCACCATTCAGTATAGCCCACAAGTAGCACAGACTGTATGCATTACATATTACCTGCATAACATCTTACTGTTATGTAGTGAATGTCATATCCCATAGTTGTGGACTACATATCACCTGTTCATCTGGACAGCCATGTGCTGTGCTCAAGTTTACTAAAATGGTTGCAGTGCTACTGCCATTGGCTGGCCACCATCATTATCATCATAGGTGGAACAAACAATAAACAGAGCTGCACTGTCAGTATCAGTCACTGACTGTGGCAGTTGCACATCAGACAGATACATGATCATGTTGTGCAGAATGCAGCAAGTGGTAAACAGCCTGCATGAAGTAGTAAGGTCATATTGAAGGGTGCCCAACGTATCCAGGCAAAGGAAGCAAGCTTCTAACAGGCCAAGCACTCATTCAGTTACTACCTGTGTCTGGGACACATCTCTCAACTGTCCAGATTTTTGCAGAATGCCCAAATATTTGTCTCATATTTTTGGTTTATTCCTCATAAAATTTGTGGTTTTCTGAGAAATCACAGAGGATTCAAGTCACTAAATGATGATATACATTTGAGTTTCAAACTTCATATCTTTCAGAAAATGCATGCTAACATGAATCCTGTTATTTTATCAACTTTCTAAGTTTATAAGAGCAATGTTTAAAATCTGTCCCTATTTTTGGGACTTTGGCCCCCCATTATTTCAGGCTTTGTCCAGATTTCTTAAGAGGTTGAGAGGTATGGTCTGGAGCAGGGCTCTAAAGCAGCTCAATGGGGGTTATGGACTGGTGTAATCAGTCAAAGTTCAAGTGTGTAGATTGTGTCACCTGGAAAACAAAACAGGATGGGACACATAAAATGGGGTGATTACTCAATACTACATATATCATTATCTAGATAAAAAGTAACCATTGCTAGCAGCAGGGTAATAGTTTGTACTTACCAACAGCTGTACCTAGGTGCAGTTACTGTTCCGAATCGTGCCTAAACTGCACTTGTTAGCAGCCTGCAGTCATACCCACTGCACTTATGTGTAATGACTATGAATACCATCCCATATCTCATTTGCTATCCTTCAGACATCTCTTCCAAGTTAGTGAATCGCAATGTTGATTAAGAAACTGAGTGACTATTTTTTTATGGTTTTAGATGTTAGCTGACCATGCTTAATGGACTTAGAATTTTATAGATGCTGCACTGAACTTTGCATCAAAAAGTGTATAATCGTAAGGGCAATAGTTAAATGTTTGCACTTAAGTTTATATTGAATTTTGGTATTATCCCACTAAATAATTACAAGGATATTACAGCAAAGTATGGTGCCAGAATTAAGAAAGAAGCCTAAGAATGAATATCTGCTGTAGGCATGGACTATCCGGATGGGCGAGTAGGAAATCAACATGAATGTTGAACATTTCCAGTCTTTCAGTCACTTAAAGAAGCCTTGCAGTACTTCTCTCTCTCTGTCTCTCTCTCTGTATATTGTCTGGACGAGAAAATGGATTGGCTATTAAGTGCATTAGCATATTGCAGAGACTGAACTAATTAATGTGCTGAATTTTAATACAATAAATTCATATATAGTTTAGCTGAGCTTATTGAAAGACTGGGAAATGTACTTAGCAGATGACAGGTCAATATGTTTTTATTTTATTTTTGGGCAGTTTCTGACTCTGACTTTGTCTGCAACAATTCATAAGCAGATATGTTACTGATTAACACTGTATTTAAAAGCTGAGTTTTATTAAAGTTTAATGAGTGGGAATAGGGCAGGTGAGAGTTCAAATGGAGATGATTTATGTCTTGGAATATTTATACTTTTTATCTCCATGAAGCAGCTATTGCAGTTACATAACAAGCATCCATAGCATCTGGTCTTTTACAGTTAATTTCTGTCTTACTTGAGAGCTCAGTGAGTTATTTTTAAAAAACTGTTTTTCTAAATGTTTTCAGAAGTCACCTGCTCAGTTAATTTTTCATTTTTGTTTTTTTTTAAAACTGATACAAACTGGAACACTTCACAGGAAGATACACAGACTGGAACCAACAAATACTATAGTGCTAAATTGGAACAAAAGCACTAAACTTGTTTAATAGAAGTCTTTTTTGCTACTGCTGGGTGTCGTTCACTTAGCACTGCAAGATTTGCTGGTTCCAGTTTGTTTAAGGCTTAGTTTGATTGAAATAATGTTAACCATGAGGTTTGAGGAGGTCTTTGTAAATATTTGACTTTTTATGACAAGAAATATAGTACGAACTTTCAGAGTGCAAGACCAGTTAATATATGGGCTAGAAATATGGACCAAACAAAAGTTACCAAATCAGATATCAAATTATGGCTAGAGAGCATTTTTCCCAGGAAGGTATGTAATATTTATGCATTTTTTAATATCTTGGAATGTAAATGAACTTCCTAACTTTGTCAAAAGAACTAATGTTTTCCACACGTGCACCACGGTCTGCACACACACACACACACACACACACACACACACACACACACATATATGTATATATATATATATATATATATATATATATATATATATATATATATATATATATATATATATATATATATAATTAATCCCCATTTTGAGTTGGTGCAAGAATCATATCTTTTAGACCTTGAGCACTTGAAGTTAAGCAAATATATTTAGCACAAATTTATTTTAGTGCTTATCCTTCAGGCCCAAGTAGGAGTAGAGTTGTAATTACACTGGTCGGATGAGGTACTGCTTTTGAGATAATTGAACAAAAAGCTGATAGCATAGATATATGGCAGTAAAAAGGTTGAAAGGTAAAGTATTTACATTAATTTGTAATATGTACCTCATGGAACATCTTATTTGGAGATGATACAGTTCCTTAGGGCCCAGATTGTCAGCCAGGAGGTGCTGCTAAAATGGGCAAGTGATTATAATATGTTTATGTCTCAGAATAAGTGCATTTAGGTCCTCGTGTAAGTAAGACACTTGAATTGTGGAAAATCAAAAATAAAATATATGTGTACAATAGGAATAGTGGATATACACAAGGTATTCACCCAAAACCAATCATCATCTTCTTTCGGCTGTTCCCATTAGGGGTCGCCACAGCGGATCATCTGTTTCCATTTCTTCCTGTCCCCTGCATTATGGTCTTTCACACTAACCGTCTGCATGTCCACATCCACAAACCTTATCTTAGGCCTTCCTCTTTTCCTCTTACCTGGCAGCTCCATCCTTAGCATCCTTTTCCCAATATACCCAGCATCCCTCCTCAGCACATGTCCAAACCAATGCAATCTCACCTCTCTTGCTTTGTCTCCAAACTGTCCAACCTGAGCTGACCCTCTAATATACTGATTCCTAATCCTGTCCATTCTAATCACACCCAGTGCAAATCTTAACATCTTTAACTCTGCCACATCCAGCTCTGACTCCTGCCTTTTCGTCAATGCCACTGTCTCCAACCCATATAACATAGCTGGTCTCACTACCCTCTTGTAGACCTTCCCTTTCACTCTTACTGGTACCCGTCTGTCACAAATCACTCCTGACACTCTTCTCCACCCATTCCACCCTGCCTGTACTCTCTTCTTCACCTCTCTTCCACACTCACCATTACTCTGAACTGTTGATCCCAAGTACTTAAACTCATCCACCTTTACCAGCTCTACTCCCTGCATCATCACCATTCCTCTACCCTCCCTCTCATTAACACACATATATTCTGTTTTAGCCCTACTGACCTTCATTCCTCTCCTCTCTAAAGCATATCTCCACCTCTCCAAGGTCTCCTCAACCTGGTCCCTACTCTCACTACATATCACCATGTCATCTGCGAACATCATAGTCCACGGGGCCGCCTGTCTGATCTCATCTGTCAACTAGTCCATCACCACTGCAAATAAGAAAGGGCTCAGAGATGATCCTTGACGTAATCCCACCTCCACCTTAAACGTATCTGTCACTCCCACCGCAGTCCTCACCAATGTCACACTACCCTCGTGCATATCCTGTACCACTCTTACATACTTCTCTGCCACTCCCAACTTCCTCATACAATACCACAACTCCTCTCTAGGCACCCTGTCATAAGCTTTATCTAAGTCCACAAAGACACAATGCAATTCCTTCTGACCTTCTCTGTATTTCTCCAACAACACTCTCAGAGCAAATATTGCATCTGTAATGCTCTTTCCTGGCATAAAACCATACTGCTGATCACTAATCATCACCTCCCTTCTTAACCTAGCTTCCACTACTCTTTCCCATAACTTCAAGTTGTGACTGATCAATTTTATCCCTCTGTAGTTACTGCAGCTCTGCACATCACTGTTATTCTTAAAGATGGGTACCAAAACACTTTTTCTCCACTCCTCAGGCATCCTCTGACTTTCCAAAATTTCATTAAACAATCTGGTTAAAAATTCCACAGCCATTTCTCCTAAGCACCTCCATGCTTCCACTGGTATGTCATCTGGGCCAACAGCCTTTCCATTCTTCATCCTCTTCATAGCTGTCCTTACTTCTTCCTTGCTAATCTGTTTGACTTCCTGATTCACTATCCCCACATCATCCAACCTTCTCTCTCTCTCATTCTCTTCATTCATCAGCCCTTCAAAGTACTCTTTCCATCTACTCAACACACTCTCCTCACTTGTGAGTACATTTCCTTCACTCCAATGTGCACTTGTTTTTCAGATCATGCTCCATTATCATTAACATGCACTTGATAGATTCCAGTTTGACAGCCACTGCAGAGTAGTTTACTAGGGACAGCAATTTAAGTTGAGTTGAGTTAAGTTGAGGTCTGAAATTTTAATATCACAGTGGTTTTGTTTAAAGCCACAGGACTGAGGTTTAATACCAGAAAAATGGGATGCTATCAAAACATATATAGAAAAAGTTCATGAGGCAATGCATATGATGAAAGCTGAAAGTTGTAGGAAGATATCAAGATGAAATAATCAGTGCACAATATAATGGTATAGGAAAGGCTATTGGTGCAGAACAGGGAATTATGAATATATAGGATAAAACTGAAAAAAATGTGATCCATAAAGTTAAACTTACTTAAAGAACTCTTGCAACACAAAGATTTTGAGATTATTCCTAGTATTCAAAAAAATCAGGTATTAAGAGTGAGATAGCAAACAGCAGTTAATGAAGTAGATGACCACTTGTCAGAGAGATGTATTAACACTCCTGGAGGGATGTTAAAGTGTTTGCTAGATTTTATGCACAGTTCTATGTTTTAGATGTCATACAAGCTGTTAGAAATGAAGACTTTGATGGATTGTTTAACTTGTGTACCTTTGAATAAGCTAAATCAGTAACAGTCAGACACCTTAATGAAGGTGTTTACATTAGAGGAAACACATCTGTTGGCTAATTTTGGTAAGGGTACATCACCTGGCCCTGATGATTTGCTTGCCAAAATGCATTTACAGGTTAAATTAATGTTTTTGAATAATTTCACAGTCAATGTTATAATTTTAATTCATTGAATCCCTCTGACGAAAGTCGATTATTGCTGCCATTTTGAAACCTGATATAGATCGTTTTCAGGTAGGCTCATAACACCAATATCTATTCTGAACCATGATTGTAAACTTTTTCACTTCCCTCTGAGCTAAAAGACTATCCACCATTCTTTCTCTGTTGGCTGGTTTAGACTAAATGTGGCTAATACTTGACAGAACTATTTATGATAACATGGTAAAAATGATTATTAATAGAAGATGCAATATAATGAACACCATTTATTAGTGACAAGCCTAGATGCAAAACAAAAATTGACAAGGTGAACTAGCAGTATCATTTTCAACTATTATTGAATCTGCAATTTCCTAATTACTCTTTTAAATTGCTTCATTCAGTATAGGAAGAAATTTTGGCTGAATAAAGATGAGAAATAAACTTTCTGAGTATTTAATTTAGGAAGGAGCAGTAAGCAAGGATTCACACTCTCAATCCACTTTTGTTTGCTCTTTACTTGGAAGGCAAATCTCAACTAATAGCTATGGGTTAGAGGGATGTGTTAATAACATTTTTCTGCATGGAGATAACCTTTTATTATGTTTATGCAGCTCAGAACAGGACCTGACTGATGTTTTTCAGCAATTAAATAAATATGGATGAGTGGCCGGTCTTAAAGGTGACATATACAAAATAAGAGCTATATGGATGAATGATATTTCCTTGGAGACATTAGTTGCAGAGTATCACATAATATACTTGGGTTTAAAGTTAGTTCACATACTAGATGGCTCAGGGAAGGTTAAGGATGTTTATCAAAATGGAGGGGGAAATGTTTGGTTACGGCACAAAAGATGCAGACAGTACAGTGATTTGTGTTCCTTTTGGTATTATATACCTTATAAGTGATTTCTCTTGCATCACTACCATTTTTGTGGTAAACTAAGGAAGCTACATATATATTTATGTGAGGAGAGCAAAAACCAAAGATTGCCTGGGATACAATTATTCTTTCAATGGGTATAGTGTAATTGAGAGCCTCAAAGTTTGAGTTCCATAATATGGCATCCAGGTGAAAACTTTTAAAAGGGTTGATATCCTAAGGCTATGAAGCTAGGTGGAAATCAGTTTTGATTTTAAAGTAAGGAGGGGAGAAATGTTTTTGAGATGCTTAAAAAGAAGAGGTCTTGCAGATGACAAAGGGATAAAGCTATGAATTTAATGACACTAATTAAAGAGGTAAGAAGACTAATATATGTGAATGGCTTGAAGAGTTCTTGTCTATTAGATTTGGCAAATGGATAGAGAATGCAGACTGAGCAAGTCATAAGAAATTTGAATCAATTTCCAAAACTGCTAAACTGTGAACAGTTGATACAGGGCTCTGTTTCTTTCAAGTAGGGCCAATTAACATAATTGTAAATGGAAATATGATTCCTAGAGAAATATTTGATTGATTTATTGTTGACATATATAAGAAAACAAACATTATATATTGGCCAGTATGGGTGGCATGATAGTTTGACACAAGCCAGGAATAAATCCACAGGGGGAAACTTATTAGCACCTTGTGCAAGGGACTTTGTGGAATGAAAATAAGGGAGACCAACAAATTTAGACGAGTGTGGGAAAAAGATCTGGGTATATCTATCACTTCACATGAATGGTGGAATAGTAGCCCCTAGATATACTACCAAATTTCAATATATACTTTTTGGTAGTCAATGGCTGTTTTTACATTTTGCACTTGAGATAGAATTGCCAAAATATTGCCTACAGTAAATACAATTTGCTGGAAGACTAATTCTTGCATTCTAGGTGCTTTCCAACATATATTTTGGGAATGCCCTATATTTAATAAATTAAAACAAGACTTGCTGGAAATACGTGAACAATTTTGGCTATGTAAGATTAATGTTGCTGATGTTACTACACATTTATTTTGAGAAGTGTGACTAATGTAAACTCATTAAATAGATCTGAAAGAATCTTACTAAATCTTATAATGTTGGCTACTAAAATGTACATTACCAGAAAATAGAAGCAAGTGGTCTGCCACACATAAGATGGTATAAAATGAATATTGTCTGAAATATAAGAGCTAGAATTAGCTACACAGAATTGTGCATCTCAGTCAGAAGCCTGTAGCAAAATTAACTCCTTGGATTTTGAATATGATTTCATAGTTTAATATTGATGGCCTTTTTCTACTGCTGTTGAGCTTACAGATGCGTTGCAGTTAGTATAAAGAATACATTTATGGAAGTGGGCTTGGGTTTTTTGACTGTTACTTCTTTCTAACGTTGTAACTTATCATAAATGCTTGGAATTTGTGAATGATTATCTGATAAACTTAGAATGTGCTCTTGAAAGGCATCCCTATATTATTTGTTCTTTATATGATTTTATGAGATGTTTTATGCTGGTACCCAGAATTGTTACTCCCTTTAAATAAAGTGACCAATAAAAAAGAGCAGAGCCATTATCTATTAGTGTTTTGTTTACTTTCTGTAATACAGTACGAATTATGTTATTGTTTAAGGAAAGACATCTAATCTCTACTACATTAAGTGTTACATAGAGTGATACATAAGTCCACTCAGAGGTTACTTTAGTAACATTTTTTAATTAACCAACTCAAAGTTGCAAACAAGCTCATGTGCCTGCTAAACATAAACAAAGAATCAAGACAAGCAATTTTTGTTGCTACCCAGACTTGAATACTCATTGCCTAGAATCACCTTAATCTCTTCTCAGAACACTGGTATCCTAAAAAGACTGAAAGCATACCCCTAGATTTATCCATCTTAGCCCACATAATGATCACTACTGCCACATAATCAGTAAATCAAAATGGCTTCCAGTTCATGCAAGGATGTCATTCCAATTAAACATATTCATCCACAGACTGCAACTGTCCTCTTCGCCTTTAAAAAAAATAACCTTAGAGAACCCCAATATACAGTAAGGAACACATGATATGCAGCTAGTTAGACCCCTGTTTACTCTGGCTGCTGCTGAAATATCATTTGTCAAGTTAATTCCAGCAAGCTTGAATGTTATTCCTCAAAACCTTAGGGCCTGCACTGCTTTACAGTCATTCTGAAAATCTTTTCTAATCTATTCAAAATCCATGTGAAACACATATTCCGGCATCATTGGTTTGACACACCAGGTTAAGCCTTTCCCTATGATTTGTATCTGTATCTACTAAATACCATTTGCCCTACTAAAATGCCCTAATGATTGCCAACACAAGGTATTTTTATACCCCAAGCAGATTTCAGAGAATGTTTCCAACAGTAAACAGCAGTTCCTGGATGTATGATGTGAAAGAGAGGTGTACCCAGGAATATGTTTTTAGCTAATATAACAAGTTGATAGATTTTATAAATTCCCTACAAGGTACTTTGTCAGAAATGGTGAGG